>NC_080738.1:3859836-3949836 GCF_019097595.1 Hemibagrus wyckioides | reverse complement strand
ACATACATACACACACACACACATACTGTACACACACACACACACACACACATACTGTACACACACACACACACACACACACATCAGAGTTTTAATAAACACAGCAACCTCCAGTTCTCATCTGTTGTAAGTGTAATTGTAGAGATCTGATATATTGTCATTGTTGTGTGTGAGATGGAGAGTAAATGTAGTGTATATAAAGATTTTGTGTAGTTCATGTTTTCAATGCTAAAACTGAGTGTGTTAAGTGTGAGAAGGTTTTCTTTCTTGCAGGATGAGGAACTGCAGTATTACAGATGAAGGTTGTGCTGCTCTGGATTCAGCTCTGAGGTCAAACTCCTCATCACACCTGAGAGAACTGGATCTGGACGATAATAATCCAGGAGAATCAGGAGTGAAGCTGCTCTCTGATCTACTGAAGGATCCACACTGTAAACTGGAGACACTACAGTGAGTTACTGACTTCCTGTCTCTTTACTCTACTGTATTGTAAGACATTGAGTAATATTCAGTGTGTTCTGTAAAATGTCACATCTAGTGTGTGCATTACGCTTCTGTTGTTCATAAGGAATGTGATGAGTGACTCTGTTTAACATTGTCTGTAATTCTGTCCTCTTCTGTTTTTCAGAATTAAATGTTATAAACTCACCAGGTCTGGTGTATGACCGGAGTCTGACCTCAAACCTCTTGTCCAGGATAAAGCAGTAGTGGTGAAGCGTTAGAACCCGTCCCACATTTCCAGCAGTTTGGGAGCTGAATCATTCATATTCAGATGTAGAAGTTCCAGAACAATAACCGTGACTGACCACATCCTTTTATCCACTCAGCTACAAGTTACTTCAGGCTTTAATCACATATTTTACAATCCAAAGTCCAATCCTTCAGCATCTACACACAACACAGAGATATCATCACACCATCACACTGATTACACAAACACACATCCAGCTGTTGGAGATGTTTATTTTATTATTTTTTTTAATTACTTCTTTTCATATCTGTTTTTTGTTTGCTAATCTGTGTTTAATTGTAACCATGGTAACAGGTCTGCTGATTGATTTGTTGTTGTAGTGACCCAGTTTTGTATATATGTTGTATACATGTCATTTCCACTGTGTGTAATTACAGAATAAACAGTGAGTGTGAGTGAAACACAACAATTCAGGTGTTTGAGGTGTGTTTGATCACAAACCTTTCTGAAGCAGTAACTGTTCTGTCTCAGTAACATGATCACTTCCTGTCTCTCAGGTGCTGCAGTATTGGGTGTGGAGCTGAACACAGGAAGTTACTGCATGGAAAACATTCAACAATTCAATTTAATGAACAATTCAATCTCAACAACTTAATTTAAGTCCTACATGATGGAGCAGACTGGAGCCCAGTGTTAGACCCAAATCATGTTCATTCACATGTTAAAGAAAACTGCTGCATCTTTGTGGAAGTCCGTGTCATTCACAAGGAAGCAGTTTACTGGAACGGATCAGAATCTGAATCACTTCACTGCCTGTGAGTTGGGACACAGGTTTAGGATCAGACTCAGGAGAACACTTTGTATTCAAGTAGAACCTTAAATTAATATAAGTTCTCTAAATAGACCTGCACATGTAAACAAGATCAATTTTGTGTGTGTGTGTGTGTGTGTGTGTCCAGCTCAGTTCAGTTCTCTATTGAGATACCTGACTGCCTGAGAAATTGTACCATGGTCAAATAAGTCAAACTTAAAAAAGTCCTTGTTCATCTTAAGTAGAAGCTGGTTCTCAAAGTTATGCCAATTAATTGCTCCCCTTCTTGGGCTGAAGATCAATCCAGCTTCACTAAATAGTCTCTCACAGGCCTCTGAGGCAGGGAGGGCTGTGTCCAGCTTAAGTGACAGGTTGGAGAAGGCTGGATAAGATGTCAGCATAGTCATACCTTCAGCTGTACATGTTAGGTATGCATCCAGTTGTTTGGATGTCACCTGTGTGCACACATGCTTTATATCAGAGAATAAACCCTCTTCATCCAAAGTGTATGAGGAGTTGTCAGCAGGCTAAAGACTCTCATCATGATCAGGAAGATGTCAGACGTGACAAAGATGATGACGTCAGACGCTACGTATGACTGGACACTCATAAATGATTATTTAACGAGTAATGTTTACTCAAATAATTATATTCCAATAAAATTAAAACCTCTTTACTCGTTAATAGAACACAAAAGTTTCTTGTGTTAACTAAATGCCAAGTTTTAAGTCCTATACTGATATTGTTTAGAAGTTAATAGACGTGTTAGGGCTTACAGTGAGGAGGAATCTGCAAAGCAAAACAAAACAGATATTAGAATAGAAAAGGAAAGAAAACATTTTCTTATTCCACAAGCAAGTTGTCTGTTACAGAACTCGATAGTGATCCAGTGCAATCACACAATCTAGACTATTACAGCATTACAGCACGTCTAAGATCATATTAATTAGGTCTACTGCATCCTCGCTGTCTAACTTGGACTTTGTCCTGATTCCGAGCTGCTCAACCACTGGTATTTCTCACTTAACGTCTGTCTTCTTCAGCTTCTTCAGCCAACAACCAGAAGCCTACTGCAGAGAATTTACAAGGAGTGCTTTTATGCTATTGCTACTTACGGGCAAAGCACTGGATTGGGCGTTGGCTGTCTGGGATTCCGATTCCCAAGTGAAAACGTCAGCGAACTATTTCGCCAATTTAAAAAAGGAAGTGTTCGAATGCCCAGCGGTGGGGCAGGACATTTCAGTTCAGCTACTGGAGCTGTGAATGGACACTTCAAACAGCCAGAAAAAAAATATGGAAATGCTGCTTGTGTGTTTAAGAGGACTACTGTGTAATAACAATAAAAAAATGGTGTGTAATCATTATAAAAAATGACTTGTATATTTAAAGAAGAGAGTTAAACAAATGAAGAAAATAAACAAATGAATAAAAATCAATGAAAACATTTTTTGGGATACAAAGAGGTGTACCTTGTGGAGGTGTCCAATTAGATTATTTTGATACTAGTTTGGGGTCACAGGGTCACATGACCTAGAAGCTATTGAAGAAATAGTGTTTTTTTTTAATAAAAATTAAAAGAAAAATAAAAGAAGAGATTTTTTTTGGGATACAAAGAGGTGTAACCTGTGGAGGTGTCCAAGTAGATTATTTTAGTACTAGTTTTGGGTCATAGGGTCACATGACCTAGAAGCTATTGAAGAAATTGTGTTTTTTTTAATAAAAATAAAAATAAAAGAATATCTGTCTGAATATCAAGCTAACTTTACCACAGTGACATTTTCTTTCTTTCTTTCTTTCTTTCTTTCTTTCTTTCTCTCAGGCGCGTGGTTTGTTTTGTCTTGTCTGTTTTTATTTATTTAATATTATTTATGCCATGTGCACACGTGAAGGAGCTTGGCACATTGAAACGTAGAGCTCATCATATTTTCTCTCTCTCTTTCTCTCTCTCTCTCTCTTTTTCCTACGTCACTTTTTAGAGAGACAGTTTTTTCCTTATTCAGAATTACGGGCCACGTGCGATGCTCGTGCACACTTGTATAGTCTTGTATAGCCTAAACTGTGACCTGAAGCTTGTCCCTGATCTTTTAATCTCTGAATCACCCGAAAACTTGCATCTTTTCCATAGGTTTATGAATGTTGTGTGCATTTAAAATATATCCTTCTGCCGTATGGATTGCTGATGTGGCTTTTAATCATCTTTTAAAATGTGCACCTTTTCAGAAGATTCACACTAAATGCACAAAAGATGCTCCTTACAGGTTATAGGATCAACACATAAGCCCTCCATAGTTATAGATTTAATCTAAACATATTTAGCAGGTTTGAGAATTCCATATTTTCCTTCATCCTGTTTAAATGATGTTGGAAGACATTCTGATGATTCAGAGAAATCAAATTAACTCTGACCCACTTTGCAGCTCGAATATGTTTCCTAAATCTCATATCCCCCGGACTTTTTTTTTTTTTTTTAAACAAAAACTTTTACCGTCCCACTTTTATTCGGGTGTGGAATCTGAAATAGACATCAGCTACTACTGGGATGCTGTAGAACTAACCCTGCCTGCTCCTAACCTGGTTCTTAGCTGGCTTTAGTGTGTGGTTTTGGTAAATGTGTGTAACATGTGTAAGGTCTGGACCTGCGTTTTATGGATAATAGAGAAGTTTTAGATTTCATTTACATCAATTATTTAGGATGATGTGTTTCTTCAAAGCTGCAGAGGCAGGATATGAGGGTCTGTCGTGTTTCTGGACACTTTAGAACATGGCAGTTCAGGTCCTGAGATCTGGAAATACCTCCTAGATGCTGCTGTAGAGGTCGTATAACCATTCCAAGAGCTTCCATCCTGCACGCGCTAAAAATATTATTCATCCCACTGTAAGGAAGAAAGTCCGGAGGAAAAATTCTGTACAGATTTTCCACAGCAAACGTGTCTCGGCTGATGGACTGCATCCGGGGTGAAAGTCATGGAAACTTCATTTCAGATCAGATCAGGTTTCAGATCCACATAAAAACCTGCACAAGTTTCTTTTGCCAGTAGTGACAGCTGCATATGTCCCAGTTTCTGTGTGTGTGTGTGTGTGTGTGTGTGTGTGTGTGTGTGTGTGTGTGTGTGTGTGTGCGCGGCTTTTTGGTTTTGAATACTGATTCATTCAGCCATTTGTTTGTTCATTCATTCAGTTGATTTTAATTCATTCAGTTTGTTCATTTGTTTATTCATTTTTGTGTTCATTCATTCTTTCACTCATTCATTCATTCCTTTGAATTAAGTCATTTCTTCATTCATTAAATGGCTTGCTTCATTCATTCACTTGCTTTCTTTTGCTCATATCTAATTTACTCATTTTATTCACAACATGCTGTAATTCATTCATTCATTCATTCATTCAGTATTTCTTTCTGTCTTTCATTCATTCACTCAGTTGGTTATTCAATCATTCAGGTGTTCAGTCATTTCAATAGTTCATTATCTTTGTGTGTTTATTCACTCATTCATTCATAATATGGCTTGCTTTATTCATTTGGTTGTTTATTTTTGCTTTGAGCTCATTTACTTATTTTAGTTACAACATGTAAGTCATTCACTCATTCATTTGTATTAACTCATTTCTTCATTCATAAGATGGAGTGCTTCATTCATTCATTTGGTTTCTTTTGCTTTGATGTATTGTACTCATTTTATCCACAAAACTCTGTAATTCATTCATTATTTCATTCATTCATTTAATTGTTCAGATATTTCATTTGTTCATTCATTCATTTGTTCATTCATTCACATTCATTACTCACTTTTCAATGCACAATTTTTAATTAATTTACTTCTATGTTAATTTATGTATTCATTCATGTTTCACTTAATATTTATTTATTCAATTTTTTCACTCAGTAATTCACTCGTTCATTAGGTTTAACCTTGATGTTAAATTTCTGCCTGTTCTGAATGAATGGATGGATGGATGGATGGATGGATGGATGGATAGATAGATAGATAGATAGATAGATAGATAGATAGATAGATAGATAGATAGATAGATAGATAGATAGATAGATAGATAGATAGATAGATAGATAGATAGATAGATGAATGGATAAACAAATGGATGGATGAATG
Source organism: Hemibagrus wyckioides (assembly GCF_019097595.1). NCBI lineage: Eukaryota > Metazoa > Chordata > Actinopteri > Siluriformes > Bagridae > Hemibagrus > Hemibagrus wyckioides. The sequence goes on along the minus strand of NC_080738.1, from coordinate 3,944,225 downwards.
GATAGATGAATGGATGAATGGATGAATGGATGAAGGAAGGAAGGAAGGAAGGAAGGAAGGAAGGAAGGAAGGAAGGAAGGAAGGAAGGAAGGAATAGATGAGTGAATGAATAAATGACAGTGGTAAGCTCTCCTGCTTTCTCTCTCTGTTATTCATTCAGAAACAATTAAAATTATTAGATGGACAAAAATAAAGGGACATGAAAATGATTACAATAACAATTTTTGATTCCCCTTTATACACTCAGGGTCTGTATCTGTAAAAGTCATCTTTAATTCCTCCAGCAGATATTTCATCACTGCCTGATTATGAGGTGAACTTTTTCTGTGTCAACAGAGAGTAGTGTCATTAATTGCATCTAAAATGATTATATAAAACCCCATACATAGCATGTAAAAAAACAGCATTCTTACCCAGTTTGGATCGTATTTATGTGTGTTGTTTTCCGAATTATGGTGGCACCTTACAGCTTCCTGTAACATTGAAATAAAAAACCCTTTAATACATACATACAACAAAGACTTTTCAAACAACATCGTATAATTCGGACGTGACAAACTGTTAAATAATCTGGACACCTATAACAACGCAAGGAACAAAAAAGTAGTTGTGTAACTTAGGCTAACTCGGCGAGGTATAATTTACTACTGTATTGTCGGCTAACATAAAGCTTAACTTACCGCAATGCCCACATTATGCGTTATTCCCCCTCTTAACTCTTTTATGCACATGGCTTGACTCTTCCTGTGGTTTTTGCTCGTCAAACTTGAGTTGAAGCGCATCAAGACGCTGGATAGCCTCTTCGAGAAGAGCAGTGTGTGCAGCTTGCTTCTCCATCAAACCCTCAAGCTGATGAGACAAAGCGCTCTGACCAGAGATCAGCTGCTTCAAGTCATTCATACTCAGTGGGCTTGATGCTGTTTACTGACCCTTAGTCACAGGAGTAGAAAAGCTTAGGTTTCTTTTGCACGCCATCACAAATAGTATTTCGTACTTCCACCAAGACGCAGTTCATAAGATTAACTTCCGTAAACAAAGCTGACAAGGAGCTAGCAGATGTCTTCACTGACATCTTCAACATCTCACTGAGCAGCTCCATCATCCCAACGTGCCTCAAGACAACGACCATTGTCCCTGTGCCAAAGAAGTCTACGGTTTCCCGCCTCAATGATTATCGTCCCGTTGCACTCACACCAATCATGATGAAATGCTTCGAGAGGCTCGTCATGAGGCACATCAAGTTGCAGCTACCACCCTTGCTGGACCCCTTGCAGTTTGCTTATCATCCTAATCACTCCACGGACAACGCCATCACCACAACCCTCCATCTGGCCCTCACACACCTGGACTGTAAGGACACTTATGTTCGAATGCTGTTCATAGATTTCAGTTCAGCATTCAACACAATCATCCCTCAGCAGCTGATTGAAAAGCTGAGCCTGCTGGGCAGGAACACCTCTCTCTGAAACTGGATCCCGGATTTCCTGACTGGGAGACCTCAGTCAGTCCGGATCGGGAACAGTATCTCCAGCACCACAACACTGAGCACTGGAGCTCCTCAGGGCTGTGTGCTCAGTCCATTGCTGTTCACTCTCCTGACTCATGACTGTGCAGCAATGCACAGATCCAACCACATCATCAAGTTCACCAATGACATGAACATGGTGGGTCTCATCAGTAAAAACAACGAGTCAGCATACAGAGAGGAGGTGCAACATCTAACAGCCTGCTGTAGAGCCAACAACCTCTCCCTGAACGTCGACAAGACTAAAGAGATGGTTGTTGACTTCAAGAGAGCACAGAGTGACCACTCTCCGATGTTCATCGACGAATCCTCAGTGGAGATTGTCAAGAGCACCAAATTCCTTGGTGTTCATCTTGCGGAGAACTTCACCTGGTCACTCAACACCAGCTCCATCACCAAGAAAGCCCAGCAGTGTTTCTACTTCCTGAGGAGGCTGAGGAAAGCCCATCTTCCTTCCCCCATCCTGACTGTGTTCTACAGAGGGACCATTGAGAGCATTCTGAGCAGCTGCATCACTGCCTGGTTTGGGAACTTCACCGTCTTGGATCGATAGTGAGGACAGCTGAGAAGATCATCGGAGTCTCTCTTCCCTCTATCAAGGACATTTACACTACACGCTGCATCCGCAAAGCTAACAGCATTGTGGATGACCCCACACACCCCTCACACACACTCTTCACCCTCCTGCCATCTGGAAAGAGGTACTGGAGCATTCGGGCCCTCACAACCAGACTGTGTAACAGTTTCTTTCCTCAAGCCATCAGGCTCCTCAACACCAAGGACTGAACTGTTCAACACTCTCTCTCACACACACACTCAGGACTGAATACAACTCTCTGTCTCTCTCACACACAGATACACACACACACACACTCTCTCTCTCTTGACTGTGTGGACAAACACATACATAATTTGTACTGTTCATTACTTATTGCACTACCTCAACCTGTCATCTGCTGCTATAGTTATATTTATGTTTATTTCTATTTGCACTACCTCAACTGCTGCTGTTGTATTTTTGCACAATATTTTTTTACATCATTTCATTTTATCTTATTTTATTTCACTTACATTCCATTACACATTCTTTTCTTTTTCGGCACTAAGTGTCCTGTGTTTTTGTGTTGTCTTTCTTGTATTTATTACTTTATTTATTTATTTTTTCTTTGCACTGGCTTATCTATGCTCTGTTTGCACCTAGCTACACACTGTGCACTTTACGTGGCTAAGACAAACTTCTGTCCTAGCTCTGTGTTGTTGTTTTTTGTGTTTGAACTCTATGTTGTTGTATGTTTATGTAGCAGCAGGTCCTGGAGAAACATTGTTCATTTCACTATGTACTGCGTCAGCTACTGTATATGTGGTTGAAATGACATCTTGACTTCTTGAATCTTGAATCTTGAATTTAAGTTGTTTTTTCAAGCGAGTGAAAGGACACAGTAATGTCATTGGTTGCACCCACTTTACGTCTCCGACATAATGCGTGGAACTGTTTTGATTGGACACTTTACAAAAACAACCTTCCCCATTCGATGCTTTCCACGACACCCCACCCACCCCTGTCAATGAATTGTTTGTATTTATTCTGGCGGAAAATATAATACTGGACTTGTTGCCTGTCATCATGGAAGGGCATTTGAGGTTGTCTGTGTATCTTTTGAGAAGAAAGAGAGCCCGGCAGTTTTGTGATAACTGTAACAATATTGTTTCACATGCCAATTTTTATCATCACAAAAAAATGTTTTTTCATAATGGAGTTTGGATCAAAGATGCTACAACCCAAGACAAGTCAAGAGTGGAAAAAAAATATTGAGTTAGAAGATTGATCCATCAGAAGTGGAAATTGCATGGGATGTCCCCTTAGGTAAGTTATTGAATTTATTTTATAAAATAAAAGTCTATGTCAGCAAGCAAAATGATTTATAAATGTTTGACTTAATTCGCACAGAATATTCAGATATATAGTCACAGCTTACCCAAAATGAACTTCATTTATTCATTTATGTGCTCTTTTTGTTAGGTACAGTGTATGTTCAGAATATAGTTAACTTGTTTTTATAGCATATAAAATTAGCCATTTGTTGAAACTTGTCTTTATTTTAACTTAGGATATATGTTATATAAATATATAACTGTTATGATCTTGAAAATTTGACAATGTACATTAAAATTATATAAAAAACTAGAGCACTGAAGAGCACAATAATGTTAAAAAGAGAAGAATCTTGTTATGCTTAGGTAATAAACTGTTTCTATCTTGATCTGCTAATGTGGCCATTAGACTTAATGGCTGCTGACCAAATAGCTTTAGTTATTGTTATGAATGGCCCATCAGCACATATATATGATAATGCAGTGATGAAGTGCGGGGTGTTTACCAGATGATTTAAGTGAAAGGCTGTTAACAGTAACCTACGATGAACATTAAAATGCATGACAATACATATTACCATGGTTTTGTGACCGTAATGGTATTGTGATCTTTCGGTGTTTAGGTTGATTAGCTTGTAAACATAAATAATCTTTTTTACAGAGAACTTTAGCAGCCTAGAAAAAGGAAATCTGTGCATGCCTGAGGAAGACATGCATTTCAGTGAAAATCCAGACTCACCAGAAGGACTGCTTACTTCACCATCAGTTTCTGATGATATGTATGGCACATGGGATGATTCATGTGCCACATCCCAGTCTTCTGCTGGATCTCAGCCACTGTTCTAGAGAGAATGTTGGGTGAAGCAGAGAGTGGAGAGATCCCCAAGACTCTGACTCAAATGTTTACACACTTCCTGATCTTTCAGATTAAACACAAGGATGAAAAGTACCATCAGAAACATGACCCTGATCCTCAGCAGACCAGAGAGAGTATCCTGGCACTGGGGAAACTGGCTTTCCAGCAGCTGGAGAAAGGAAACCTGATCTTCTATGAGGAAGACCTGAGAGAGTGTGACATTGATGTCAGAGAAGTGTCAGTGTACTCAGGAGTGTGTACCCAGATCTTCAGAGAGGGGTTTGGGCTTCACCTGGGGAAGGTGTTCAGCTTTGTACATCTGAGTGTTCAGGAGTTTCTGGCTGCTTTATACGTGTTTTTCTGCTTTAAATTTAGAGAGACAAATGTGCTTGTGGAGCAAAGCACTGGACTTTTTAATTTCTTCAGAAATCCAAACATGTCTGATCTCCTCAGGAGTGCAGTGGACAAGGCCTTACAGAGTGAGAATGGACACCTGGATCTGTTCCTCCGCCTCCTTCTGGGTCTCTCACTGGAGTCCAATCAGACTCTCTTACGAGACTTAATGCCACAGACAGGAAGTAGTTCTCACAGCAAACAGGAAACAGTGGAGTACATCAAGGAGAAGATCAGGGAGAATCCATCTCCAGAGAAATCCATCAATCTGTTCCACTGTCTGAATGAACTGAATGATCATTCTCTAGTGCAGGAAGTACTGACTTACATGAACAGAAAAAAATACTTTTGTCTCAGTGGATCCAGACTCTCTCCTGCTCAGTGGTCAACTCTGGTGTTTGTGTTACTGACCTCAGAACAGGAGCTGGATGTGTTTAATTTGAGTATATATGATCCATCAGATGAATGTCTTCTGAGACTGCTGCCAGTGGTCAAAGCCTCCAGAAAAGCTGAGTGAGTATTTTTATTTATAAATGTATTACTGCATGGTTTGTTATTTTAATGTAACACTGAACTGCACTGTTTGGATTAATGCTTGTTAATAGTTCCTCTAATCCTCTTTAAACAAACCTCTGGTACTTTTACAGAAGATTGTTTCACTTTTTACACTAACACGTCATGTCTGCACTGAGGGCTGGGACAAATGGACAAAATTTTATGGATTAGGATATATGTAATGATTGGCCAGAGGTGTATGGTGTATCCATTTGCGGTTTATTAGAAGCAACATCAGGCAGAATCGAAGTCAAAAACAAATGCGGGTCAAAACCGGAAAAAAACACTGAAGTGAGGAAAACAAAACCGAAAGCGCAAAACGAAGTGAGAAGACAAAAAAGGCAGGCACAATCATACACAGAAACACTTATCAGAGACGACGCAAGATCAGAAGTCGGGAACCAGGCAAGAATCATACACAAAACTTAACAATAGCAATGAATGCTCAGTATGTCATAGGAGGATGATATTACGTGACAGTCATTGTGTGAGTGCGGTTTATATGTCCATGGGAAACAGGAAGTGAATCACATGAATAATTAGTTTTCTGGGGAAGGTTCTCTTTGATGTACAAGTTCATGTTGGGATGTTACAGCACCCCCCCCTCTAGGAACACCTCCCAGTGTTCTATGACGTGGTCTACCCTGAGGGTGGGGGCAGGGTGGCCTGGGTGTGCCAAATGGAAGTCCACCATCAAGGAGGGGTCAAGGATGTCAGTAGAGTCCACCCAAGAGCAATCTTCTGGGCCGTAGCCCTCCCAGTCAACCAGGTACTGGAGGCAGTTTTGGACATGCCTAGAGTTCAGAAGGGCGCGCACCCTATAGGCTGGAGCCCCATCTATGTCCAGCAGGGGTGGGGAATCACCAAGAGTGGAGGCGTTCGATGGGGATCATGGGCGGGCTTGAGATGGGAGACGTGAATGGTGGGGGAGATGAGGTATGTGGGCGGGAGCCGAATGTGATATGAAACCAGGTTGACCTGGCGGATGATGGTGAAGGGGCCAATGAACCTCGGGCTCAGCTTACGGCATGGGAGCCAGAGCTTTAAGTTGCGAGTTGGTAGCCAGAGTAGTTGCCACACCCTGTAGGCGGGGTGCGGGCGGCTGCAATTAGCCATAGCTCTCTGTCTCCTGACGTCCCATTGCAGATGGACATGAGCCCTCTCCCAAACTTCCTGGCTGCGTCTCGACCACTCCTCAATGGCCGGGATGGAGGAGGGCTCCCCAGACCAGGGAAATAATGGCGGTTGGTAGCCCAGGACACATTGAAACAGTGTGAGCACTGTGGATGAGTGGGTGAGTGAGTTCTGGGCATACTCAGCCCAGGGGAGGAACTCGCTCCAGCATTGTTGTTCATGGCTGCAATAGGAGTGAAGGAACCACCCAGTTACTTGATTTAGTCTCTCTGCTTGACCATTTGACTGTGGATGATATCCTGAGCTCAAACTCACATTGATGCCTAACTGTGTACAGAAAGCCCGTCAGACGTGGGATGTGAACTGAGAGCCCCGGTCAGATACAATGTCCTCTGGTAATCCATAGTTGCGGAAAACCTGGTGGAACAGTGCGGTTGCCGTTTCCATGGCAGTGGGTAATCCCTTGAGGGGAACCATCTTACATGCTTTAGAGAAATGGTCTATTACCACTAGGATCGTGGTGAACCCACTAGAGTGAGGGAGATCCGTCAGAAAGTCCACCGCGATATGTGACCGGGGACAATGTGGAATGGGCAGTGGTTCAAGGAGACCCTCGGGGAGCTGACGACTGGTGTGTGACTGGGCACAAACAGTACAAGACCTGACATAATCCACCATGTCATCACATAATGAGGGCCATCAGAAACGGTGTTGTGTTAGCTATGTGCTGCGACAGATTCCTGGGTGGCCACTACTGGGCGATTTGTGCACCCACTGTAATACTCTTGGGCAACTTGGCTGGTGGGCAGGCTGCAGGCAGGGCTTCCTCTGTATGAGCCCTCCTGATCTCCTCCATCAAATCCCACTGTATAGGAGCTAGAATAACAGAGGATGGCAGAATGGGGTCTGGCTGGGGCAAAGGACTTTTTGGCCTCCATTTGGCGGGATAGCGCATCGGCCTTGCCGTTCTTGGAACCTGGGTGGTAGGTCACTGAAAAGTTGAACCAAGTGAAGAAGAGGGCCCAATGAGCCTGACAGTTTGGTAATCGCTTGAACCTTTGATAAATCCATCTAAACTCTCCCCGGTGATAGCACATAGCCTAGGAACAGGAGGGTGGTATGATGAAATTCACATTTCTCTAGCTTAACGTAGAGGTGGTTCAGTAGGAGGCATTTTGTTTGCACAGTGTTTGTTTTCCTGCTTTTGACCCTTTTCCCTGTCCATAACTGAAACTTGCCCGCTGGTTTTGTTAAAATAAAGATCTGCTTATGGATTCTGCTACACTTGCCTCCGGTGCAGCCTTACAGGATTCTTCGCCGCCTGAGAATCTAGTGGATCTTCGCGCTACTATTGTACGCCAAGGACACATGATCCCATTTTACCAAGACCAAGTCCTATACTGATATTGTTTAGAAGTTAATAGAAGTGTTAGGGCTTACAGTGAGGAGGAATCTGCAATGCAAAACAAAACAGATATTAGAATAGAAAAGGAAAGAAAACATTTTCTTATTCCACAAGCAAGTTGTCTGTTACAGAACTGGATAGTGATCCAGTGCAATCACACAATCTAGACTATTACAGCATTACAGCACGTCTAAGATCATATTAATTAGGTCTACTGCATCCTCGCTGTCTAACCTGGACTTTGTCCTGACTCCAAGCCGCTCAACAGCTGGCATTTCTCACTTAACATCTGGCTGTGCAGAAGATTTATTCATCTTCTGCACGCACTTCATGCTCATGAGGGTCGCAGAGTGAACAAGTCAGGAATACACTCTGGATGAAACCCCAGTGCCACACACACACAAACACACACACACACACACACACACACACACACACACAAACACACACAAACACACACACACAGGGCACAATTTAGTATTAAATCCACCCACTGCTCCCATTGTGTGTAAGCTCTAGAGAGAGTGTGGTGTGTGGAAACCCCTGAAGTCAAGTTCGCCGATGACACGACCATGGTGGGTCTCATCAGCAAGAATAACGAGTCAGCATACAGAGAGGAGGTGCAGCGGCTAACAGCCTAGTGTAGAGCCAACAACCTGTCTCTGAACATTGAAAAGACTAAAGAGATGGTTGTTGACTTCAGGACAGTACAGAGTGACCATTCTCCACTGGTCATCGACGGATCCTCTGTGAAGATCGTCAAGAGCACCAAATTCCTTGGTGTTCATCTGGCAGAGAACTTCACCTGGTCACTCAACACCAGCTCCATCACCAAGAAAGCCCAGCAGCGCCTCTACTTCCTGAGGAGGCTGAGGAAAGCCCACACTGCAAAAACTAAAATCTAAGAAAATAAAAAAAGTCTTATTTCTAGATAATATCTAGTTTTTTTGATATGAATATCTTGTTTTTTGATATGAAAGATAAAAAGTCTTATAAAACATATTGCACATTAGATTATAAATCTTAGTTCAATAAATTTTGACTTGATCGGTCTTAAGTAAATTTTAACTCATTTTAATCTCCATTTTACTAGAAACATGTGACAGCTATGAAGTGCAACCTGTTGTTCATATTGAGTTAGATTGCTGTGCTAGATTTAAGAATAAGACCACACCTAAAAATTCCAATTTCAAGAATCTTTAGTAAGGACAAAGATTTAAGTATTTAATTTTTGTCTGTTCAAGTAAGACAAATTTCTGTGAACATAAACACTTCATGAAAAGGTGTTCCATTCTGATTTATTAAATTTCTCATTCTCAAAAGACAAATTTACAACAGTGTTCAAATGTACCATTGTCATAATGTACACAGCACAATCACATCGAAGTAACACATACAGAACTGTGTCTCCAATGACGGTCAAAACTCACAGCACTTTACATGAGTCTTAAAATTTCCCGTACGGATTTATATTAACACGTACAATTTTTATTATATTATGCTGAAATGAACTAAATGACTTGGGCAAAAAATCATTCATTTTCATTGGCGGCCGGTCAATAGGGGACTTAAAGATAGCCAGAGAAGAAAGCTAAATAAAACCATTTAGTCGAACTATTCCTCTGTTAGTCATATTATCATTTATTTGAAATAAAAAAAAAATCTAAACTTTATTTCGCTGATTTGTGTGTGTGTGTGTACAGTATATGTGTGTGTGTGTACAGTATATGTGTGTGTGTGGTGTGTGTGTGTGTGTGTACAGTATATGTGTGTGTGTGTGTACGTAAAGATTTGAAAAGCATGTGACTTGAGGCTCAGATATGATTGGCTTGTTTCAAATTTTCCTCAGGCCGCAGCACGCTGCGCTCCGCCCCCCCACTTTTGTTGTTAGCGAATCAATATTCTTTTTATATATTTTGGCCTCATGTGATTGGACCATTCTCAACGAGTCTCATTACCGTGCAGCAGATGGTCAGTTAACGGACAGGTACTGATTAATATGGAAGCAAGCGAAATATCTCGAGATGAAAGAAAATTCGGTTCTATCTTTACAAAAATAAACTTTCACAAGGAGTTCGGATGAAGAAAAGAAAAGAATCAAGGAGCTTGGACCACATCGACCCAATCTGCAAACTCAGCAGCAGTCAGTTTTTTAATGATTACCTTCATTACATTACTGATAATAAACCCACATTGAACTCAGATTCACTGATTTGCAGTACAGTAATTGCATGCTTTTGGGTATTGGATATAATTATCCCAACTTCTCATCAGTGCATTGATTCAGTGACGGGATGACGTTTTGTACTGCGCATGTGCGAGCAGTGCGCTAACGTGCTAGTTATGAAAAGGCATTTCCTCCTGCCAGATTCTCACCATGGAGGAGCTCGATGATGCTGCAGTTTCCACTTTAAAAGGTTAGTCATTTGTTCAAAGTTGTTGAAATTTTATTAATTCACTCTGTTGGTCATTCTTTGTTTGAAATCGAGTTTTAATCGAATATGTTTCCCACTGGAAACCCGTTCCTGCAAACAAATGAAATCAGCTGAACATTTTACAAAGTTCAGTCTCTTTTTTGAGATCTGTTCAATAATGAGATTTCATTCTGTCCCATTTTGCTCTCCATCTTGTGGTAGTACTATTTAGTATTATTTTGTATTTTTTTTATTATTCTTATTTATTAAAAGCAGCTTATTATTTAAATATAACCTCTTTGTGAGATCATACAGGCCAATTCAACTGAACAATCACTTCTACTACTTTATTTTATCATTAACACTTTATAATAAACTTGTATTATTTGGCATTAGTCATCTGTATCTTTACAATGCTTGTAGCCTAGATCTTTGTCAGCAGCAACATACGTTTTTATATTTATGATGATTACAGTAACATTAGTTATTTCATTATGAACTCTACAGTGAGCATTTGTACTGTTTAATTTATTATTGTGAAATATTATAATTGATGACATTATAATTATTATTATATATTATAATAAATATAAGTGTTTTACTGGTTAAATGCTGTAAACATACAGTATATATATATATATATATATATATATATATATATATATATATATATATATATATATATATATATATATTATTTAACCATACCAAAATGAAGAAAATCCATGTTTTCAATGCTTTATATATAACACACACACACACTTATTTGTCTATTATTATTAATGTTTTGTGTTTTTAGTGGTACAAAAGGTAATTAGTCTTGCCTACCTAAGACCGTATCGTAGCTAGATATGACATGATATGAGTCCAGCTATCAATCAGAAACACAGCCAACCATAACAGTTTTTCTCTGTTTGTGTGCTTTCTTGTACTGCAGCTGAAGAGATCACAGTCCGCACACACATATTTACAAACAAGAGCACACACGCATAGAGAGATACACACCTCCACTTCTTATGGCTTTCCTTATAAAACTTGAGGGATTTATTACAGATTTCTGCTATTAAACACCTATAATCAGTCTCTCCTCATCCATGTTTGATGATTAATATTAATAATGTGCAGAACTTTCATTGAATGAGATCTCTGTATAGGCGGAGCTGTCAGCCACGACGTCACAGAAATAGAATAGTTTCTAAAACTGGTTAGGCTGGTCAGGACAAAAACTGATTAACATGTAAAAGATACATTTTATCGCGTGTTGCGTCATCACGTCATGTGTAGTTGGGACACGGTGTAAGACAAATCTCAATTCAAAATTCAACCACCAATTTAAAAGTCTATAATTAAAATAAGGCTGATCTTTTACACTAAATTTTCTTTACATTTGGGTAATGAGCCGACTCTCAATCAGTGAGTCCCCCCTCCCCACACTATCCTGGTTTGCATTTGTATAGCTCACTGTAGTCATTTACATATAAAAGCTAAACCCAGGCCAAGGTGATAGGAACATGGGGGGGTCAATTGCCAAGCCTATTCCATGTCAATTTTTGGCAGTTCCCGACAATTATCTGTGCCTGCACATTCCCGTGAACAGTCGTTAATGAAAATCACACTTTTCATGCAGTGATGAGCTGCGGGAGTTTCAGTTTCAATTAATTGGCATAACTTTGAGAACCAGCTTCTACTTAAGATGAACAAGGACTTTTTTAAGGACTTATTTGACCATGGTACAATTTCTCTCTACTACTTCTCTCTACTACTGCAACTGGATCCTGGATTTCCTGACTGGGAGACCACATTTACTCCACACGTGGCATCCTCAAAGCAAACAGCATTGTGGACGACCCCCCCATCCCCAACACACACACACACTCTTCACCTTTCTACCATCCGGAAAGAGTTACTGAAGCATTCGGACCCACACAACCAGATGGTTAAACAGCTTCTTCCCTAAGGCAATCAGGTATCTCAACAGAGAACTGAACTGAGCTGGACACACACACACACACACACACACACAAAATTGATCTTGTTTACATGTGCAGGTCTATATTGAGAACTTATATTAATTTAAGGTTCCACTTGAATACAAAGTGTTCTCCTGAGTCTGATCCTAAACCTGTGTCCCAACTCACAGGCAGTGAAGTGATTCAGATTCTGATCCGTTCCAGTAAACTGCTTCCTTGTGAATGACACGGACTTCCACAAAGATGCAGCAGTTTTCTTTAACATGTGAATGAACATGATTTGGGTCTAACACTGGGCTCCAGTCTGCTCCATCATGTAGGACTTAAATTAAGTTGTTGAGATTGAATTGTTCATTAAATTGAATTGTTGAATGTTTTCCATGCAGTAACTTCCTGTGTTCAGCTCCACACCCAATACTGCAGCACCTGAGAGACAGGAAGTGATCATGTTACTGAGAGAGAACAGTTACTGCTTCAGAAAGGTTTGTGATCAAACACACCTCAAACACCTGAATTGTTGTGTTTCACTCACACTCACTGTTTATTCTGTAATTACACACAGTGGAAATGACATGTATACAACATATATACAAAACTGGGTCACTACAACAACAAATCAATCAGCAGACCTGTTACCATGGTTACAATTAAACACAGATTAGCAAACAAAGAACTGAGATAAGTAAATAAGTAAGTATTGAAAAAAAAAAGATAAATATTCCAACTGTAACTCAATCATCTGTGCAGAAACAAATGTGATATAAAAATAAGGAGGTAAAAATTGACTATAAACATCTCCAACAGCTGGATGTGTGTTTGTGTAATCAGTGTGACGGTGTGATGATATCTCTGTGTTGTGTGTAGATGCTGAAGGATTGGACTTTGGATTGTAAAATATGTGATTAAAGCCTGAAGTAACTTGTAGCTGAGTGGATAAAAGGATGTGGTCAGTCACGGTTATTGTTCTGGAACTTCTACATCTGAATATGAATGATTCAGCTCCCAAACTGCTGGAAATGTGGGACGGGTTCTAACGCTTCACCACTACTGCTTTATCCTGGACAAGAGGTTTGAGGTCAGACTCCGGTCATACACCAGACCTGGTGAGTTTATAACATTTAATTCTGAAAGACAGAAGAGGACAGAATTACAGACAACGTTAAACAGAGTCACTCATCACATTCCTTATGAACAACAGAAGCGTAATGCACACACTAGATGTGACATTTTACAGAACACACTGATTATTACTCAATGTCTTACAATACAGTAGAGTAAAGAGACAGGAAGTCAGTAACTCACTGTAGTGTCTCCAGTTTACAGTGTGGATCCTTCAGTAGATCAGAGGGCAGCTTCACTCCTGATTCTCCTGGATTATTACCGTCCATATTCAGTTCTCTCAGGTGTGATGAGGAGTTTGACCTCAGAGCTGAATCCAGAGCAGCACAACCTTCATGTGTAATACTGCAGTTCCTCATCCTGCAAGAAAGAAAACCTTCTCACACTTAACACACTCAGTTTTAGCATTGAAAACATGAACTACACAAAATCTTTATATACACTACATTTACTCTCCATCTCACACACAACAATGACAATATATCAGATCTCTACAATTACACTTACAACAGATGAGAACTGGAGGTTGCTGTGTTTATTAAAACTCTGATGTGTGTGTGTGTGTGTGTGTGTGTATGTGTGTGTGTGTGTATGTGTGTATGTATGTGTATGTGTGCGTGTGTGTGCGTGTGTGTGTGTGTGTGTGTGTATGTGTGTGTGTGTGTGTTTGTGTACCTCAGTTTCTCCAGTGTGCAGTGTGGATTCTTCAGTCCAGCAGAGAGCAGCTTCACTCCTGAATCCTGCAGTTTATTGTCACTCAGCTTCAGTTCTCTCAGACTGGAGGAGTTTGAGCTGAGAACTGAGGACAGAGCTCTACAGCTTTCCTCTGTCAGATTACACTTCCACAGACTGGAAGAGAAATGATGAAATATCAGAACACTGATCTCAAACACACACACAGCCATAATTTTATAACTTTTATTTAAGATTGTGAAGCTACAACAGATACACCTTTGGTTTTTGTGTCAAATCATAAAAATGTGATCTGATAAACTTCAGACAAAAGTCTGGCTTATTGGCCAGATGACAAATGTCAGAACACAACAGATGTGTCTCCTGTAACAGCACAATATCTTTTTCTGATTCAGTAGATTTAAAGTACTGATTGGATTGTGAAGAGCGTTCAGTCCACCACAATTCAAACCAAAATATTAAGCTGACTCATTATTTAATACAACAAGGTCATAGACAATATCTGGAGAAATAAAGTTTATCAGATATGAAATCAGTAATTCTACAAAAGCAAATCCGAGATGGATCCGTTGGATCCATTACTCAGACTAATTCAGAAAGCTTCCCAGAGAATCATCCCAAGCGGTAATCCACAATATACGGCTGAAAAAAGGTCTTCCTTTAGTGGAGAAGTCCTTGAGGAGAAGCAATAATCACTGCAGTTAAATCAGCCTTCTTTCTGAAAGCAAGGTTAAAGTAGCTGAACGTATATATATATATAGTAGGGATATGGTTTTAGATAGTCCTAACCCTAACCCAGTTAACCCATGGTTTAATTCGTACCTCAGTTTTTAACGATGGTTTTCAGTTCAGTTCGGTTCTGATGGCTTGGCAAATTAAAGTTTTTTCATTATTCTTTGTTTAGGTGTCAGGGACAGTAAATATTTTAAGAAAAAAATGGTTTTAGTTGCAATTTTCTTTGTTTTACATAAACGCAAAAATCAACTTTCATAGTGTACTGAAAATAGTGAGATATAAATTAGCACTTGTATGACTTTCGTACAGGGGACGTGTTTGGAGTACAGTGCTCTTTATTTCCCAATCCACTATGTAATGACCAGTCACGGTGAGATAACTCTCTGTTACCCGCGAGGTCCAACTATCTGTTGCTAGAGCAAGACTTTGTGCTTTAGCCAATTCCTTTTCTAATTTTTTTGCTCTTCTTTTCTTGGAGGTTGTGAATTACCTCGGTGCTTAAAAAAAGGGAAGAGCACTTTTATACAGTGCTCGACAACAAATCACCGAAAACGGCTGCTAATCTTTAGCAATGAACACCCCTAATGAATTTGGGTTTTTTTTGTGTCTCTCGGAAATAGTTGTGTATGAATGCTGGAAGGAATCAGCTAGGGGACTGTTGTTTTTTGGGTTCCTGTGTTACCTGCTCTGCCATCCTGCTTACACACAGTGATATCTCTGGGTGATGGAGCTGCAGATGTGTGGTCATATTGGAAGTATTTCCATGTCAGTAGGTAACTCGTGTGTAACAGTGCTTAAACACAGTCATGTTTTTGTTTAGCATTTTTGTTTCATCGGCATCATAGTCCACAACAAATCCAAAATGTTCCCACACCACAGATCTGAGAGATGGAGCTGCTTCCTCGTATTTGTCTCGCTTCACCGCTCTCCATGGTTAGAGTGAAATCTGACACCAGCTAACACCCCCTAACTTTAGCGCTCACTGATTGGATATTTACTTGCAGGGAGGCGTGTCTGTCTCAGCGCCTAGACATACAGTACAGGCAAACACAAACAGGCAGTTCAGAACGTAATAAACCACATGGAAATTATTTCAACGAATAACCGAAAAATACGCGGTTCACATACGAGTATTGAACCATGGAGGTCAAACCGAATGCTTCAATATTATATTGAGTATTGTGGCATCCCTATAATTTACATTTTAAAATGGGGAACATAAAGGTTTAAAGAGACTAAAATGTACTAAGCTAAATTCATTTTACTGGAATTTTTAAAATCCTTTTTAAAATAGACATTTCAGATTGTTAGTTGATCAATCCAACTCAGATCACTTCATAATGGCATATTCTATAGTCCCAATCAAGATCAATTAATTTTACTGTGGAATTGTGAAGGAATTTTGAAGGAGTTGCTCTTGTCGGAACTCAGAGCCCCCTCCGAGTGGACATATCACAGGGTGGAATTATTGTTTGTATCTATTTCTCTTAGCTTCCCCAATGACCTCCACAAGCTATAAAACTTAGCCGAAATAAAAGAGATCTCAGTCAACAGATGAGAAGAAGCAGGTTTCTTTATTCAGCCATGCAGTCAACAACATGCATAACTGAAGAGAGCAGCTGGTCTCCCTAACCCCGAAAAAGTCCCCTCTACTTATACCCCAGGCGCCCCGGGGCGCCTCCTTTTCTCTAATTTAAATATTTCCAGCAATTTCCCATTATATTCAGTGTATGGCTATTTTAGTCCCTCCTTCCTTAGTTTACATACGTTTCCCAGTTCCCGTTATCTTCGCATTTGTCCCGATACCGCCCCTAAATTGATACCATCCTCCCCTTGATGACGTCAATTTTCCTCCTCTCCAGTTCCCCTTATTTTTAGGCTAAGTCAACAATTTTTAGAAAAAATTGGCACTTACTTATAGGTGCCACTTCCTTATTGCCTTCACTTGACCGTCACCTCTCAAAGGTGCTTCCTCGGCTCATCCTGACCTCGCGCATTGCCCTCCACAACAATGTGTAAGTACCTTGCTCTCTTCCTCTATGTCATGATGACTTTTCCCTCTACTTACTTGATCTAAGTTTTATTTACTATTTTTAAAATAAGCTGTGCCATTAAGCTGCCTCATATCCTTTTCTCTTTTCATCACTGCTGGTTGCTAGTATTCCAATGCTATTGTCTTCTCTCTCTACCCACCTATCACTGTCATGTCACAGTGACCTGGCCTACTTCCCACACTGCGTTCCTTTTGCCTTAGTACATGCTCTCTTTTGCTGACTACATAGTCACGCAATATGCACTTCACTCATCTTCACTCATCTCTTCCCATTTCCCATTATTTTTCCTAGCTCAGTCAGCCCGCCGCGCTATCTTCCGGAGAAGTCCCAGGGGTGCTCTGCGACGCTATCGCCAGTGTCAGCTATCCTGTCTGGCCATTGAACTTACTGGTTTCCTGGAGCACCTATCTGAATCCTCTATTCCTGAGTCTCCTTACCTCGCTCACCATATCGTGAGAGATACCGTCCTCTAATGATTCTTCCTCTGACTCTTCTTCATCTCCTAATTCCCCTGACATTCCCCAACTATTCTCCTGAATTTGTGCCTATGCCTTACAGTGTTCATGATATTCCTCAGTCTTCTCCTGACTATTCGCCCCCAACTTCTCCCACTGATTACTCTCCAACTTCTCCTCAGGATCCCGAGATTCCGTCTTCTACAACTGACCCCCCGGTCCCACTGATCCCATTGGATAGGCTGGCTGACTGAGTTGTAACTCCTAATGTTCCAATAAATCTCTCCTCTTTTCTGTTTCTTCAGTCCCAGTGTGGTTATTACACTAGCATGCTGCCATTAATAATTCTGCATGATTATTTTAAAGACTATGAGGCTATATCTGATTATTATAGCTATTATTAATCAAAGTTAACTACTTAATCAATGGCTAAATAATTCTTGATAGATACACACTACTCTTAGGCAGAATATTGCTAAGTCAGAGCTTAGAGCATTGAGTACATTATTACTTAAGCTACTTTTAAAGCTAGGTATATAATTCAAAGCTGGTTATATTATTTTTTCTCCGACATCACTCCCCCCTTTGAGACTCTTGAGTCTCACAATCAGCTTGTACATGTCTTAGTTCCACTACTGTGTTCTTATCCCCCATAGTAGTTACATCATCTTCTTGCGACATTACACACATGGTTTTCATGCACAATGTCCTTTTAGATGAGGCACAATTTCTTCTGACCCAGGCACTTTGCATGCCGTAGAGGGTCCGATGGAGCTCCTGGGAGAGGTTACCAGCACTTTACCAGGTAGCTCATCACTACACGGTCCAGTGTGTCACGTGGACACTATCTATGTCGGGTAGACATCAAAACTGTCAAGTAGACATCAGAAACATCTATGACCACATTGTATATATCTATAAGTTCCACATTGTTAGATCCTTTTCTGTATTTCTAACGCATCAAGTACGCTTTTATATCACTGTTCTAACATCCTCCACCTAGTTTACTCCTATGCTATTGTCCTCTTCCACATTATATTATTCTGTCTATTTTCTTACTATACCCGATGTATTCAATATATTCTTTTGTTTTTCTATTCCATTGTATTTCTATTACAATAGTGATGTCCAATAGTGATGTCCATACCATACCCCACATCACTCCCCCTACTCCCTCACTATGCTTCTTTTCAAGGTGAACCAGGAGTGGGCGAAAAACCCTCAAGAGCCAATTGTAAGGGAAAAGTCCCACTCTGCCCGCAATTTGTCGTTTGCGTGACAGCCTGGTTTGCCAGGATCACCAAACACATACAGACATACATTCATGACATTTTGCTCACAGAAACACAATTCACCAGGTCCAGTCAGCACTTATGATGTCACGGATCAGTTCCACCACCAATAGTGGTGTTTGTATAACGCCGAAATCCACTTTGGCAAGGGCGCACATATGCGCGAGTGTGCCTGCAGCGCATCCCAAACATCGGTGTGCATTTTCATGCCAGTACCTATTCCTTTGCAGGCCACCACTTCTGAGTCTTTATTCTTCCATGCATAAAAGAAGTGAGGCATGGGCTTGAGGTTGTCCAAGCGTCTGCGTTGTCCTTTGGAATGTGAGGTCCACAGAAAGTAGCCACAGAAATGCACAGTCACTACTTGTACCATGGTAGACTGGACAACATTACGCGTGACGAGGAATCCATGCGCCAGGGGACCCCCGTATACCGAAGCCAACGATATGGGATGCCGAAGCAAATACGTATCCACGGTTAAAGACAGGTTGCAAGGAAGCTCAAAGCATGTCGAGTATTTCTCGACCAACCACCTATCTTCCTCATAGTAGAAGTCTGCCTGTGTGAGCAGCCGCTCGATGGGATGTGTCGCTTCCATGCTGAAGGTCCACTCCGGGTCCGTACAACATGCGTGGAAGACCTTCCACCGTGCCTGAGGATCCCGAGACTCATGCAGGGCTTCTAAGGTGGCCATCATATTACAGCAGGCCACACACTGGAGATCCTGGCATTCCAGATAGCCTTTCCCTTGTGAATCAAGTTTTAGTTGTCCACATGGAAGAGATGTTCGGTTAGGGCGATGGTAGCACCTGCACTGAAAGACTGCACCTGGGCTCTGTGATGCTGCCATGAATCCTGCACACAACATTTATGTACACAACAAAGAGGAGAGACAACAGAGAGGAAAAGACGCACAAGAAACAACACATACCAACACCTTTAACTTTCTTTAACAATAGTACGTCATATTGTCCAGCAGGGGACAATCGGTCTCCTGCCTTTGTTTTCCATCTTCTCCATTGTCCTCCGCTGTGCCCATAAAGATGGGGTCGCTCATGTCCTGCATGTAGAGCTGCATATACTGTCCGAAAAGAGAGTGCACAATCTTGTCCAATAAGGCACGTAAGCATGGTATTCCACAACAAGCGATGAGAGCAACTACCAGTAACACTATTAAAATGGTTGTCCCGATGCGCGTGAGTCCGGCCAACAAATCAGAGGAAAACAGCCAGTCAAGCCAGTCTGGGTCTGAGGAAGCATTATTAGAGACCATTTCGTCCCGAGCCGCTTTCATCTGTGATAGCAGCGTGTCCATTGGGCCTGCAGGGCCCGTATGCAGCGGAATAATGGTACAACAATCAGATCCTATCATGTCACATACTCCCTGATCGGGTCCGCGCATCATGTCTATGGCGAAACGATTCTGTACAGTCATAAGGGTCGTTGCATGGAGCTGTTCTGATACCAATTTTAATGCCTCAATGGTATGATTAATAAACCGTTGCTGGTTATACCAAATGTAATTAACCCATGCCGTGTTCCGATGTACCTGTACTGCTGGAAGCAAGATGTTCCAAGCTGTAGACGAGCCTCTTCAAAGGGCTAAATGTTCGTTAGGAACTCCAACTGGTATCCCTTCCCAATTTATATAAATATTCGTGTCCAGACCCCATTTTGGGAGTATTGAGGAGTTTGTGACCTGTAAGTACTTTTTTCGATATGAGCCTGGAAGACCAGTACGGGTAAAAATGCTTCTAGCAACTGTGTTTGTGAGTTCACGCTTGGGGCGGCGTAAATGTGCAGGTTCAAACATGGATGCGAGGTATGAGTCATTAAGGGCAATTACCGAGAGTCGTCCTTCCAGTACCACTGGGGCACATAGCCCATGCCATAATCTGGGTAGAATTTGTAGGACTTCCGTACCTCCACAATACCAAAAGATGTCTGCAACGCGTAATGTTCCCAGACGCAAGCTTGGGATCTTCAGTTGGACCACCATACCGGGTTCACAGCCTTACTCTGACACATTACAGGTTGGCATTACATTAACTATAGGGTGTGCTGCCTCCATTATTTTATCACACGATGCTTTTGGTAGATCCCCTACATATTCCGTACCTCTAGAACGGACGCACAGTGGAAACAAGTCAAAAGGATGTGAGCGTACGCGTATACTGTCAGTAGCCTGAGTGGCAACAGGATGAAAAGTGCAGGAGGAACTTCATTTACGCATCCAGTCTGCACCATGAGTCCTGGCTACAGACCCCAGCAGACATACCGCAGGGCATAAATAGCTTTCATTATATGGTGGGTTAGCACATTCTTGGATTCCCTTCATAGGCATCACAAGCAGGGGGCTATGCATGCGGTTATGGCATACCATACATGTGCTGTTGGTAACAGTCTTGCGTGCTGCATCATGTAGCCATTGGCGGTACAGGTTCTGTGGAGATTCGGCGCTGTTTGCACTGTTGTACTGCGTGATCTTTGTGATGTTAACATAATCTATTGCCTCTTGCACATTCTGGGTCAATTTTCCTACGGTCAAATCACAAAGTGCCTCGGTGCTACAATCCTTAGGAATCTTTACCCCAAAGTCAATCCCTTTCTGTGTAGGGTTGCCCCGTGGGCACAAACACATGAGCCTTATAGTCGTCTAGCAGGACGGTCTTCTGAAGATTATGTTTAGAGGTAGCATTCCCAAAGATACTGTAATACCAGAGCGGATGAATTACTCTGCAGTACGCCTCCTCTGGTTTTCCTGCTATAATTACACTGCTTGTTGGACTGCTTGCATTATGGCGACTATAGGGCGACTTAATACGTACCTCAGCTGTCACTGTATAATTTATCGCCGAATTGTTCTCCGCCCACCTGATAGGATCCACATTTACTGGTGGATCGGGCCCCATGTACTCAAAGGAGTACATGACGAACACCCCTTCATTCTTCGGTATCATGTTTGCCTTTAAAGCATGTCCTATCAGTCCTATTGCACATTTCAGGTGATCCTGAACCGCGGTCTGAGCCTTCTCTTTTGTAAGATCCAGTGTGCGCTGTTGTCCTCGATACACTGTACGGCCTCCAATGGATGCCTCACCATACCCTACGTTTCTTCTGTACCATGAATTAGCCTGTTTTTCAGAGTGCTGTCGTGTCCCGTGGGTCAGTGTGGGGTTTGATTCATTAACTAGTTTTGTCTGAGTGGCGTTTATCAGTGTCATGTTTACCGACGTCGTAGTTGTGTGATCAACTGCTGCGAGCATCCAAACTATCCCCATGTATACACTAATTAGTACTGCCACAATAGCGCAATGGCGCAGTTTCAGCGTTTGTTCGTGGCCTGCTACCATGACCCTCATTCTGACTCTTCTGTACTGTCCTGGGCTATATCTGCTAAATTCAGTGTTGTTAGATCTGATGCATCAAATGCTTGGGACGGTTTATACCCTGATGGACCTGTCTGGGTTCGCCTGACAAATCTCCTATTGTTTCAGGCTCCCTTAAAAACTGGTGCACTATAGGTTCGAAGTCGAGAGTTGGTGAACTCAGGGGCTCTCCCGGTTGCTCCTCAGTAATCGGGCCTGACTCTATGGTCTGGGACTCCGCCTTTTACTGCGCTTTCTTTCCTTTTCCCCGTGTATTGTATGCTGGTGCTTCTGGATGTTCTACGTCTTCTGGGTCAGTGTCTTCCTCCGAGTGAGCGAGCTGCACCAGTTTTGGGCGCGAGTCTTTCCACCTTGGTCCTTTCCCTGCCGCTCTACAACAATGATTCAAGTGATACCAGTGTTCTCTTCCTTCAACTTTGACCGCCGTTGGCGTTGCCAATACTACCTTGAATGGTCCCTCTCTCCTTGGTTGGCTCCAATGCTTTCTTTTGAACACTTTGATATACACGTAATCTCCTGGCTCCACCTGACGAAGCTCCTCCTTCTCTACCCTCACACCATGCGTGGCTTCGCAGACCTGTGAATACAGAGTTCTATGTATTTGGGTTAGGTGTCTTACATAGCTTGACATTTCGCCCTCTAGCTGTTCCAGCGATGGGCCCTTGTAAGGCCCCCGAATGAAGGCTACTGGCATTGGCCGTCCTGTAAGCATTTCATGTGGTGTCAAGTGAGTGTTCCTGTTGGTTTGCGAACGCATTTTCATCAGTGCTAACAGCAATGCTTGTACCCAATTTAGCTTTGTGCTCGCACAGATCTTAGCTATCTTCTCTTTCAGCACTCCATTAGCTCTTTTTACAATCCCCTGAGACTGTGGGTGATATACGCAACCTAGGCGGTGTTTCAGGCATAAGGCCTCGGCCATAGCTTTCATTACTTCGTTCACAAAATGCGGACCATTGTCTGAGCTCAGCTGATCTGGGATGCCAAAGCGGGGGATCACTTCCCTGCACAGGAACTTGGCGTCATTTTTGGCCGTAGCCTCCGATCTATCACTACCAGAATATACCTCTTTCCTTCCTTCCTTTCTGTAGTTCCCATATCCACAAAGTCTATCACTAGGTGTCTAAATGGTCCCATGGGTTCTGGTATGTGGCTAATGGGTGCCGTGAAATGTTTTCTGACATTGCATACTGCACAAAGCTCACACGATCGCAGGAATTTGTCCACCATACTCGCTAAGTATGGAGACCACCAGTTCTCTCGAATTGTTTCAATAATTTTCCTGCGATCACAATGATCTATTCCATGTGCTTCTTTGATCAGCATTGGAAGAAAACTTAGTGGGGCCACAAACACTCTGTCACAACTTCTCCATGTCATAGATTGGGGATCTAATACCGCTCCCCGTTTCTTCCATAACTCTCTCTCCTCTGCTGAGGCAGACTCTTGGAAGGCCCTGATATCAGCCATTGTGACCTGCATCTGCCCTTCATCATCTGGCTCTCCTGTTTGCATCATTACCGTGACACTTGTTTCACCTACTGCTGCCTTTTTAGCTGCCTCATCAGCTACTGCATTTCCTCGGCTGACCCATTCTCCATCTGACTTGTGAGCTCTACATTTTACGATTGCCAATTCTTGAGGGAGCATCATTGCTCCTAACAGCTCTGAAATTGCCAGCCCGTGTACAATGGCTGATCCATCTGCCCTCTGGAAACCTCTTTGTGCCCAGATTGGTCCAAACACGTGGCACACTCCATAAGCATAGGCCGAATCAGTGTATATTGTACATGTTTTGCCTGCCCCCAGTTTGCAGGCTGCTGTTAGTGCTTTTATCTCTGCCAATTGGGCAGAGCATGGTTGTGGCACTGCCACGGTCACTACTGTGTTAAATACTCCTTCTTGGTCATCATATTGAACTACTGCATAGCCAGCTTTGTTTCCCTCATTACTACGATAGCATGATCCATCCACAAAGAGGATACATTGAGCAACAGGCAGTGGTTGTGCTTCTAAGTCTGACCTGGCTTTTAGGTATTTTTCTGTTACTTCAGCACACCCATGTGGGGCTCCGTCTTCTGGGAGCGGCATTTCTCAATTGTTAGTTCAGGAGCTGACAGAATGACATCATAACCTGTTTTTCGAGCATTGGTTTTCACAAATTTTTGACTAGTCAGCAGTGCATGCAAGGCATGGGATGTATACAGGGTCACTGGATGCCCCATTGTGATTGATGATGCCTTTTGATAGGCAAATGCCGCAGCTGCTAATCCTCGATAGCATGGTGGCATGCCCTTCTCCACACTATCGAGTACCGTGCTAAAGTACGCTACTGGTCTTTTCCCCATGCCTTCTTGTTCCTGTGCTAACACTGCTGAGGCAAACCCTTTTCTTTCAGACATATACAAATAGAATGGTTTACCATAGTCTGGACATGCCAATGCAGGTGCAGATGACAATGCAGTCTTTAGCATATCAAATGCCGCTTTTGCTTCCTCTGTCCATGTTAACGTGGCACTAGACTTTGTTTGGTCTGCTGCTTTCACAATATCCCTAAGTGGCTGCGTTTTCATTGCAAAATCACAAATCCACGGTCTGCTAAAACCCGCCAATCCCAAGAAGGATAGCATCTGCTGGACAGTTTGAGGTCTGGAAGCTTTTCGGATTGCTTCTACATGTTCTGGTGAGATTTTTCGTGTAGTGCCTTCGAGCACTCTACCTAAGTATTCTACCTTTTGCTGGCAGAATTGCAACTTTTCTTTACTTACTTTATGCCCGTTTAGGGCCAGAGTTTTTAAAACCTGCACCGAATCTTGTACGCATTGCTCTTTGGCTT
The DNA here is from genome assembly GCF_019097595.1 of Hemibagrus wyckioides. Taxonomy (NCBI): domain Eukaryota; kingdom Metazoa; phylum Chordata; class Actinopteri; order Siluriformes; family Bagridae; genus Hemibagrus; species Hemibagrus wyckioides. The sequence continues at coordinate 3,919,528 of NC_080738.1, read as the reverse complement.
GACTGCAGATCAGCAGATCATCCACATATTGCAATATTGTGCTGGACACATCCAAATTAGTCAAATCTCGGGCTAGAACTTGGTTGAAAACTGATGGGCTTTCACAATAGCCTTGTGGCAGTCTGGTGTATGTATACTGCTGTCCCCCATAGGTAAAAGCAAACAGGAACTGTGAATCTGGATGTAATGGAACACTAAAGAACGCTGAGCACAGATCAATTACTGTGTACCATTTCGTTCCTTCTGGAATGTTAGACAAAAGTGTGTGTGGATCTGGAACTACAGGATTTTCCTCTATCACCACTCGATTTACTGGTCATAGATCATGGACTAGTCTCCATTTGTCTGAGTTTGGTTTTCTGACCGGAAAGATGGGGGTGTTGCACTGACTTTTTGTTAAGACCAAAACTCCTGCTTGCATCAGTCCCTCAATTGTTGGTTTTATCCCTACTATTGCTTCTTTTGACAAGGGATACTGTTTCTGATATGGCAATCGTGCTCCTGGTTTAGGCTGTATCCTAACTAAACCTGCCGACTTCACCAGTCCGACATCTGTTTGATGTTTGGTCCATAGCTGGTCAGGTATTTGTGCTAGTGCTTCCTCCCTTTCTTTCTCTGTAATCTCCTGCTCTTCAGCCCATTGGGGCAATTGTTTCATCTTGTTCTTCTCTAACCTCAAATTCTTGGCTCTGCTTATTAGTACAGTCTGTGGCCTTACCTCATCTATTGCTACCTGCTCTATTTTAAGGAACTTTCTATCTGGGGACACACTGACTCCCTGTCCTATCTGTTTCCACTGCATCCTCTGACTTGCCTCCTTCACCATTGATCCTAATTCTTTTGATTCAAAACCTTGCCCAATCAGCAGGGAGACATGAGGAGCAGCATCAGGAATCTGGTACTACTGTTCGAGTTGTGATGGCAGTTGAACTGATGCAGCTACCCCTTGCGGTCCTACAATTACGTTTATAGTCTTCAGAGTGTATTGTGTTTTTGCAATTCATTCGTCCCACATGGCCTCGTATTCTTCATTTTGTCCTTCTTCATCATACGTCATCGTGCAGTGCCATGGTTCTCTGCTTTCTTGACAGTCTGGTCTCATTTTGATCAGTCAGGATTTCCACTGTGTGTACAGATCCCTTATCCCACTGTGCATGTCGTTTATTTCCACCCAATACACCTTGTCCATTGTACTTAGTTCAAGTTTCGTCTCCATCATGACATATTGTTGAACCAAATGCTCTGGGAGCTCTACCCATACTCCTCTTTCTCTGCAATGTATCTTAGCTCCTGACTTACAGAGCACATCTCTTCCAAATAGATTTGCTGGAGTTTCTGGGGAGAACAGTAATAGTGCTTGCACTGTCACTCCTTGTATATTCAGTTCTTGAGGCTCAGTAAAGCGTAAAGTCTGTGTTTTCCCTGAGAAGCCTACTGTTTTCACTGCTTTACTGGAGAGGGGGAGCTTTGAGCCTTCTTTGCCTATGCTTGTAAATGTTGCACCTGTGTCGATTAAGAATGATGAGCGAATTTGTCTACCCACTATTACTGAGACAGTGGGTTCTTGAGCGGGGTGCAGAGAGGTGGTATACTGCACCAGCTCCCCCTCCGGCTTCTCTGGGCCTCCTCACATACTTCCCGGGGGTGGCCCCATGGGGCCTGCTCCCGAGTTCACTCCTTGGGGCTGTTGATTAGGCCCCATCCAGGGTCCCATCCAATTTCCTGGACCTTGCCATCCTTTTTTTTGCTGGATTTTGCTGTGCGCCTCCTCTTGGCGACACCATTTCCTGTTGATAGGCATATGGGCAGTCTCGTTTCAGGTGACTGGGATCTTGACATACCCAACATCCTCTTCCTCCTTGGTTCATTGGAGCTCTTCCTCTCAAAGGTTGCTGAAATGCTCCTCCTCCTCGACCACGTCCCCGTCCCTGACCCCATCCTCGATTCTGGGGGGGGTATTGTTGAACTGGGGGGTACATTACCAGTGGTGGAGGTGCATAGTAAGCAGGCTGCAGTTGTTGCGGCGGAATCATTGGCGTAGTTTGCGCCATGGCTGCTGGCTGTGGCACTGGAGGTGCAGGCTGAGCCGCTGGGGGTGCTGCTTGTTGTGCCACCAGCACCGCTGCCTGCTTTGCTACATTTTTCTCCTCCTTTTTCCTTTCCATGCTTTCCTGTTTGTTGCGGGCTAACTCACTCAGTTGAGCCTTGTGGAGCTGCATCACCAGGCTTTCAGCTGCTTTCCTTGCTTCTCTTTCTCTCCGCCTGTGCAGCTCCACATAATGTTTTACATTAGCCTCGAAGGTGGGCCACACCATTGCAGCCAGTCCCACTACTGTGTCCAGTTGGTCCTGGACTTCCACTGGAAGAGCCTTCTTTACCATCATATGAAACAGGGTTTGGCTTGCTGCTGTTTCATCCCATGCTCCTCCCATCTCTTCTCTCCATGCCTTCTGTAGTTTTAATACAAATTCTGCTACACTCTCATTCCCTTCCAATTTGATTTTTTCCACTCTTCCTGGATCTGCCCGTGTTGGGTATGCACTCCGCAGGGCCTTCCAGATTTGGTTACGGTGAGTCCCAAATGGGCTTGGATCATATTTCTGCCCCTCTGCCTCTCTTCTTAGGTCTACATTGTGAAAAATTTCGATCGTCTTGGCCTTCCCCAATGACTGAGACAGTATTGCTTTGACATCACCCAGTGCCAATACCTGTCCCATTGTTTGCTCTTCAAACCGTGTAATCCATTTTTGAGCTCCTTCACAAATACTTGGCAATCTGCCAATTAATCCCGCCAGGTCCATGAATGACCACGGGACATAAGCCACATCGTTTCCTTTTATTATCACTGGGATCTGGGATGCCTCCACCTGCTGCTCTTCCTTGTTTTCTGGAGGCCCTTCCCCTGCACCTTGTTTCCGTGCAGACCTTAATTCCATAGCCAAAGGGGGTATTACTTTCCTTGTCCTTCCTTTTTCTTCTCCTCTCACCTGGCTTTGCAGTTCTCTCAGCGTCTGCCTGGCTTCCTCCACTTTTTGTTCCAGATTACAGCATGCTTCTTTTATTTCTTTCTTAAGGTGGGCCAGTCCTTCTTCATTTTTCTTCATTTTTATCTGACTTAGCGCAGACAACTCTTCTTGTGAGTGCTCTAATCCATACACCTTCGGTATTATTTGGCCACGCAGGACCTTATCCTCTGACACGTCTATTTCCATCCTTTCCAGTTTCTTCCTTGTACTTTCCAATTCTTCTTCTATGTGTGCTTGTGTCTGCCCCCTCAGCTCTTCCATTGTTAAACGACTGTCTTCTATTCTTTCTTCCATTCTCTCCATCCGTTTACTTATTTCACAGAACCCGCCATCTCTTTTCCCTTTTGTTGATGGCATTAGTCTCACTTTCCCTGTTATGTGATACTCTTCTTCTTCCATTTCCGCTTCGGTTTCTTCCTCCTCTCTGTACTCGCCTTGCTCTCCTTTCTGAGGTGCGGGGTAGAACCCTTCCTTCTGCATGATTTCCACTCCATTGTCTCCCTCATCTGGGAAAGAAACACTTATCTCAGCATTATTCTCCCATTCACCCGGGTTGTCCCTCTGTAGAGATTCGCTCCCTTCGCTATTCGCTCTCGATGGCGGGTCTCTTATCCAAGTATTTCTGGGTGCGGGCGTGCTTGTTTTGTCTTCCAGTCCTAACCACTCCATCTTTCCTTTGTATTTTCCCTTCTCCAGATTCGTCTGATACTCTCTCCACATGTCAGTTCCTGCCCCCATTCTTCTATATGACACTGGATCCCATGCCAGACTTTCCTTACTTCCTTCCAAACTTCCTTCCTTCTCGGACCCCTCTGGCCTAAAATGGGTCTGTTCCTGCTCTCGCTTCGAGCACTGCATGGCTGCTGCATTCTCTCCTCCTCTTTCATCTTCATTCTGCGTATATACTACTTTGCCTTCAAATTGTCCTTCCATTATCTCCAGTCTCACTGTCTGTGGTTGTCCTTCTTTTAATAGGACGGGATAGATTCCTGCTGTTCGTGTTGGGGGCACTTTGTATGGGGGTGGTTTCTCCTGCTCCACAAGCTCCTCTGCTGGTGGGGCTGTAGCCTTTTCTCTTTTTTCATTTATAAGTGCTCTCTGCCATTCCCCTTCCACCTGGAACCAATCCACAATATCCTTCTTTCTGTCAGTCTTGTCCCTACTTTCTTTCTTTATTTCTCCCCAGCACTCTAGTCTTTCCTTCATCTTTTCACACCTTCCATTATTAAATCTGCCTTCTAGTGGCCACTGCAACTCCCCGTGTGTCCGGTCACTCCATTTTTTCATATACTTTTTAATTTCTTTCTCTGCTTCTCTATGCCTTAGTATAATCACCCCTACGGGTGTGGTTGGTGTCTCCTCTCTACTCATGACACCCTTGTCTGGCCCTATGGGCTTCACTTCTATGACCCAAGTTACTATTTAGAGGTGTCCAGGTCACCCTCGCATAGATTCTTCTTACAGTCACGCTTGGCCTCCCTGGGTTTTTTCTGGATTGTTCTTCAAATATATTTATTCTATCAATCAAAAGTGCTGTTCCCAGACCTCTCTCCCACAGTACTACCCTGGGTTCAATTGTAATAATAACCTTTAGCCCCGAACAATAATTGCTCTGTATTGGTCTAGCTCCAAACACTTCCACTACGGGCTCTTCTTCCTCCCCGTATGGATCATCAATGAAATCATACACTGAAATCACTACCTGGGCCTCTCGGGGTTCAGGAGCTGCCAGTAATGCACGCAATAGTGGGCCCAAAACACGAGGTCTCCAGAGTTTCTTAAGCTGTTCTACCCAATTTATTTCAGGAAACTGGTGACGCAATGTGGTTAGCCTGTCAAACGCCGTCAATGCCCACAGTTTATCACAAATCTGCTGTTCTGTCTGTCTTCTTTCAACCCCGTCTCTGTCTTTATAAGTTCTTTCGTCCCAAAAATGTGTTCTCAGTCCCTTTGTTTCTATTGCCAAATCTGCCATACACCGCGCTCACTGCTATTCTCTCTACCCTTTTTACTTTCAGTTTTCTCAACTCAACTCTCCTTCTGTGTAATGGGGCTTTCCCCTGTGTCTGTGTGTGTGTGTGTGTGTGTGTGTCTATATATGCGCTGCTTCTGTGAGTGTGTGTCTGCTGGGTTACTTACCCCTCCTCTCATTCCTTTTTACAGCTTCTGCTTACAACAGTATTTATACTAACAGATCTATATAACAGTACCGTTAATCACCTATCCATCCATGCCACTACTCCAACTAATGCTTCTATTCTTCCTAACACAATTCCTAAACACACACACCTGCTGCTAGCAGCAATCCTTCCTTTCTTAACAACACATTCTCAACAACGGCACATCACCTCATTTCACACTAACATATCACATTAACACTTTAACACATTTCCTCGGGTCCAACCCTGCGTTCCTGAAAACTAACTATACTGTTCTCCGCAGTGACTAACCGACATCCCTACCATGCAGACCTGTTTTCCATATACAACAGCGGTATCTAGGGACAAATATTCCACCTGCGCAGGAATTTTCTCATACTCCACCTGCCTCAACCGGCAGGAATTTTTTTCACTTGTGCCACCTGCTTTAGCCCACAGGAATTTTCTTGCACACACTTATTCACTTCATAAAACCAAAAAACAAAAACACCTCTCCGCTCGTTCTCATCTGTCTTCACCACCCTCTAATTCTTGGCGTGAGGCCAACTGCTTTCACCCTTCCCAGGGCCACTCTACTCAGGCTACAGATATAGATTTAACACAGACTTTGAATATAACAGGTGTCTGCTTACCTTTTCTGTTTTGATGCCGGCAATCTGCAGCCCGTAGTAGTGGCGGTCCTAGCTCAGGTTTTCGGACTCACGTCGGCCTTCCCACGCAAGTTCCCGGGTTTCAGCACCAAGAAATATGTCGGAACTCAGAGCCCCCTCCGAGTGGACATATCACAGGGTGGAATTATTGTTTGTATCTATTTCTCTTAGCTTCCCCAATGACCTCCACAAGCTATAAAACTTAGCCGAAATAAAAGAGATCTCAGTCAACAGATGAGAAGAAGCAGGTTTCTTTATTCAGCTATGCAGTCAACAACATGCATAACTGAAGAGAGCAGCTGGTCTCCCTAACCCCGAAAAAGTCCCCTCTACTTATACCCTACTTATATCTACTTAGGCCCCGGGGCGCCTCCTTTTCTCTAATTTAAATATTTCCAGCAATTTCCCATTATATTCAGTGTATGGCTATTTTAGTCCCTCCTTCCTTAGTTTACATATGTTTCCCAGTTCCCATTATCTTCGCATTTGCCCCGATACCGGCCCTAAATTGATACCATCCTCCCCTTGATGATGTCAATTTTCCTCCTCTCCAGTTCCCCTTATTTTTAGGCTAAGTCAACAATTTTTAGAAAAAATTGGCACTTACTTATACGCGCCACTTCCTTATTGCCTTCACTTGACCGTCACCTCTCAAAGGTGCTTCCTCGGCTCATCCTGACCTCGTGCATTGCCCTCCACAACAATGTGTAAGTACCTTGCTCTCTTCCTCTATGTCATGATGACTTTTCCCTCTACTTACTTGATCTAAGTTTTATTTACTATTTTTAAAATAAGCTGTGCCATTAAGCTGCCTCATATCCTTTTCTCTTTTCATCACTGTTGGTTGCTAGTATTCCAATGCTATTGTCTCCTCTACCCGCCTATCACTGTCATGTCACAGTGACCTGGCCTACTTCCCACACTGCGTTCCTTTTGCCTTAGTACATGCTCTCTTTTGCTGACTACATAGTCACGCAATATGCACTTCACTCATCTTCACTCATCTCTTCCCATTTCCCATTATTTTTCCTAGCTCAGTCAGCCCGCCGCGCTATCTTCCGGAGAAGTCCCAGGGGTGCTCTGCGACGCTATCGCCAGTATCAGCTATCCTGTCTGGCCATTGAACTTACTGGTTTCCTGGAGCACCTAGCTGAATCCTCTTCACCCCACAACCTGTGATCAGTCTACTCAGACCTTCTACTGGCATTGGACACGCACGACCTCTCAAGGCGTCCAGACTGAGGATTTCCCTGTTGAGATCTCCTCTAATGATTCTATACAATATATTGCCAGAAGTATTCACTGACCTGCCTTGACTCGCATATGAACTTAAGTGACATCCCATTCCTAATCCATAGGGTTCAATATGATGTCGGTCCACCCTTTGCAGCTGTAACACCTTCAACTCTTCTGGGAAGGCTGTCCACAAGGTTTAGGAGTGTGTTTATGGGAATTTTTGACCATTCTTCCAGAAGCGCATTTGTGAGGTCACACACTGATGTTGGACGAGAAGGCCTGGCTCTCAGTCTCCGCTCTAATTCATCCCAAAGGTGTTCTATCAGGTTGAGGTCAGGACTCTGTGCAGGCCAGTCAAGTTCATCCACACCAGACTCTGTCATCCATGTCTTTATGGACCTTGCTTTGTGCACTGCTGCACAGTCATGTTGGAAGAGGAAGGGGCCAGCTCCAAACTGTTCCCACAAAGTTGGGAGCATGGAATTGTTCAAAATGTCTTGGTATGCTGAAGCATTCAGAGTTCCTTTCACTGGAACTAAGGGGCCAAGCCCAGCTCCTGAAAAACAACCCCACACCATAATCCCCCCTCCACCAAACTTTACACTTGGCACAATGCAGTCAGACAAGTACTGTTCTCCTGGCAACCGCCAAACCCAGACTCGTCCATCAGATTGCCAGATGGAGAAGCGTGATTGGTCACTACAGAGAACACGTCTCCACTGCTCTAGAGTCCAGTGGCGGCGTGCTTTACACCACTGCATCCGACGCTTTGCATTGCACTTGGTGATGTATGGCTTGGATGCAGCTGCTCGGCCATGGAAACCCATTCCATGAAGCTCTCTGTGCACTGTTCTTGAGCTAATCTGAAGGCCACATGAAGTTTGGAGGTCTGTAGCAATTGACTCTGCAGAAAGCTCTTTGCACTATGCACCTCAGCATCCGCTGACCCCACTCCATCAGTTTACGTGGCCTACCACTTCGTGGCTGAGTTGCTGTCATTCCCAAACACTTCCACGTTCTTATAATACAGCTGACAGTTGACTGTGGAATATATAGGAGCGAGGAAATTTCAAGTCTGGATTTGTTGCACAGATGGCATCCTATCACAGTTCCACGCTGGAATTCACTGAGCTCCTGAGAGCAACCCATTCTTTCACAAATGTTTGTAAAAACAGTCTGCATGCCTAGGTGCTTGATTTTATACACCTGTGGCTATGGAAGTGATTGGAACACCTGATTCTGATTATTTGGATGGGTGAGCGAATACTTTTGGCAATATAGTGTATAGCTAGTGTCATTCGTCTGGACAATCTACGACACCAGCATTGATTTCCTGCCTCCGCGCTGCGTTCCTTGCCAAGCTGCTCAATGGAATACCAGTCATAGGGAGGAAGCTGCCGAGCCGATGCAACTGGGAAGATCATGTGTTTCAGAGGGAGAGCGCGAATGCCGCATGCAGCTGCAGCTTTGTTTTTACTGTGGACAACCAGGTCACAGAGTCTTCCAATGCCCGGAGAAGCCTACCACCTCTCAGGTAGAAATCGTGAAGTTGGCCTCTAAAGTTTCTCTTCCTGTCTACATCATTCATAATAACTCTCGTTTTTCTGTCACAGCGCTGATTGACTCCAGATCAGCGGTGAACCTTATCGACAGCAACCTTGTACATGAACTCATGTTAACCATTCCATGCACCCCGCCTTTAAAAGTTACTGCCATAGATGATCAACCCATTGGGAAAGGCCTTCTCACTCACCACACACCTCTCATGGAGTTTCAGATTGGACTCTTTCATCGTGAAAAACTAAAATTTTTTATCATTTCCTCGCCCTCAAACCCTGTCATCCTCGGCCTTCCCTGGCTCCAACTTCATGACCCGATCATTTCATGGAAGAAAGGGGAACTAAGTGGTCCACCTTGTGTCATACAAACTGTTTTTGCTACCAGTTAACCCGTTCATGTCTATCAACGTCCATCGAAAGCCCAGATTCTTCTCTCTGAGTCACACTTCCTAAAGAATATCTGGACTTCCAAGAGGCCTTCAGTAAAGAGAAAGTTGCCAGATTACCCCTACATCAACCCTGGGACTGTGAACTGAACTGTGAACAGAACTCTCACAAATGAGAACAAGAAAAACATCAAGCTTTCAAAATGGGATCAATATGAATAGAAAATATAAAGTAAATATTAAGCACTCTGTTCACCTTCAAGTACCTGTTTAGGTTCAAGTTCCTCATCTTTTGTTCTGTGACAAAGTGTTGTGGAGAGATTCACTCTGTCATGCTTTTATTTCTTCCAGTTTTTCACATTTTCTTCCTAATTTAATCACGACTGATTCGCACCATCTAACTGGGAACAAAATACTGAACTGGACCATACTGGAAAGAGTCAAGTTGGATTTTCTTTAAATACAGTAGGTACAAAAGAAAAAGACAACACAAAAACAAGATGCTTAGTGCCGAAAGAAAAAGAACATGTGTAGTGAAATGTAAAAAATGAAATGGAATAAAAATGAAATGATGTACAGAGTAGCAAGATGGCAGCGCACACAGTTGCTGCGGCTCAGTGATCTACCAGTCAGTGCAGTGAATACCATCTTCAGCCGGAGTGAGCTCCTAAGAATTGGAATTTGCTCCGGAGGCAGTGTTACAGCCGAGTTTATCCGCTCACATAATATCCCGGTGGACATAGCGAGAACCCCCGGCTCACCATGGATTACCATCACAGCGGTGAGGCGGCGCAGGTGGCGCAGAGACAGGAACCAGAAGCGGGGTGGCAGAGCCGGCACGCTGGCTAGGCTAAGAATGCAGCCATTCAAACCACCACTTCCCAGCCTATTTCTTGCGAACGCCAGATCCCTCGCAAATAAGATGGACGAACTAAGGCTACAGATTGCTACCAACAATGCGGTGAGAGACAGTTGCGTACTGTTAATCACGGAGTCTTGGCTTCAACCATCTATTTCGGACTGGGCTATTGGTCTAGCAGGCTACACTGCACAGCGTTATGTCAGGACAGCGGATTCCGGTAAGAGCAGAGGAGGGGGGCTCTGTGTGTACATTAGTAACAGCTGGTGTACAAACACAGTGACTGTAGACAGACACTGCTCCATGGACTTGGAGTATATTACTGTTAAATGCGGGCCCATCTATCTTACATATCTTACATCTATCTCACATTATCTTAGTTTACAGTAGTCATAATAACCGCCGTTTACATTCCACCGGACGCTAATGCTTGCTCGGCTATTGGACTTTTACATGGGAGTATTAGTAAACAGCAGAGCATGCATCCTGATGCTGTGCTCATAGTAGCAGGGGATTTCAATCACGCGGACCTGAAAGCAGCGCTCCCTAGATTCCACCAGCATGTTAGAGGAGCTAACACTCTGGACAAGGTCTACTTTAACATCAAGATGGGCTACAGGGCGAGACCACTTCCACACTTGGCCCAGTCTGACCACGTGTCCCTGCTTCTGATCCCTGCATATGCCCCCCTCTGTAAAACTGCTTCTATCAGCACAACAGTCATCAAAACTTGGCCTGATGGTGCCTCTCAGCAGCTGCAGGACTGCTTCGACAGGACCAACTGGGAGGTGTTTGAACATAAGGACCTGGGAGTGTTCACAGACAGTGTGCTGTGCTACATAAAGAACTGTACAGACACTGTCACAGTGGACAAACGCATCCGGGTTTTTTCCAACCAGAAGCCCTGGATGAACCGGGAGGTAAAGCGGCTGCTCAGAGAGAGAAACACTACTTTCAGGTCTGGAAATCGGGAGCAATACAGTGCTGCCCAAGCTAACCTGAAGAGAGGCATCAGAGAGGCCAAGCTGGATTATAGGAGGAGGATCGAGGACCATCTGGACAATAACAACAGCAGGCAGGTGTGGCAGGGAGTCCAGCATCTCATTAATTTCAGGACCAACCCTGGAGCTGCTGATGGTGACGCCACACTGGCAGAGGAGCTAAACCTCTTCTTTGCACGCTTTGAGGTGGAGCCACCAGAGACAGCCACGCCACACCCCAAGGCCCTGAGCAGCTTAACCCTCATAGTCAACGAGAGGGAAGTTAGGCATACGCTGAGGTCCGTGAACCCAAGGAAGGCTGCTGGACCGGATGGCATCCCTGGCCGGGTACTGAAAGACTGTGCGGATCAGCTGGCTGGAATCTTCACCAAGATCTTCAACCAGTCGCTGGCCCTGTCCACTGTCCCACCGTGTCTGAAATCCTCCACCATAGTCCCATTACCAAAGAAATCTCACATCTCGAGCCTGAGTGACTACCGGCCAGTTGCACTCACACAAGTGGTAATGAAGTGCTTCGAAAAACTGGTCCGGAGTCACATTACATCATTCCTGCCACCAAGCTTCGACACTCACCAGTTTGCCTAAAGGGGAAACAGATCCACAGAGGACGCCGTGGCCACAGCCCTCCATGCTGCACTTTCCCACCTGGAGAAGCAGGGGAGCTACGTCCGGATGCTCTTTGTGGATTATAGCTCGGCATTTAACACCATTCTTCCCATCAAACTGGTGGACAAGCTTAAGGACTTGGGGCTTCCACACTCCACCTGCACGTGGATTAATAGTTTTCTGTCTGATAGCAGTCAGAGGGTCAGAGTGGGCCGACACACCTCTACAGCCCTCAGCCTCAGCACCGGCTCCCCACAGGGCTGTGTTCTGAGCCCCCTGCTCTACAGTCTTTATACCCATGACTGCACCCCCGCTCACCATAGCAACACCATTGTGAAGTTTGCAGACGACACTACGGTGGTGGGACTCATATCAGGAGGGGATGAGTCAGCTTATAGGGACGAGGTGGAGCGGCTCTCATGGTGGTGTAAGGAGAATAACCTGCTCCTCAACACCACAAAGACCAAGGAGCTGATCATTGACTGCAGGAGGAAAAAAATGGACATTACCCCATTTTCCATCAGTGCTGACTGTGTAGAGAGGGTAGCTGACTTCCGGTTTCTGGGAGTCCAGATAGAGGAGGGCCTGACTTGGAGCACAAACACCTCTGAGCTGCTGAAAAAGGCCCAGCAGAGACTCTACTTCCTTAGGGCGCTGAGGAAGAACAACGTCACTCAGAGACTACTGGTGTCCTTCTATCGGTGCTCCGTAGAGAGCATCCTAACCTACTGCTTTGGCGTATGGTTCTCCAGCTGCACAGTGGCTCAGAGGAAAGCGCTCCAGAGGGTCATAAACATGGCACAGAAGATCGTCGGCTGCCCTCTCCCAACACTGGAAGATCTACACTCTTCGCACTGTATTAAGAAAGCCCAAAGCATCCTCAAAGACACATCACACCCCGGATATGATCTGTTTGAACTGTTACCATCAGGGAGGCGATACAGGACAATCAGAGCCAGGACAAACAGACTAAAAAACAGTTTTTATCCAACAGCCATAACCACTCTCAATAATCAAAAACACTGTTTTCATGAGATGTGAAACAATTTTCCGTGCCTATTTATTTATTTTTTATATACTAATTATTATTATTTTTTTTTTTTTTAATTGTTTGAATGTATGTATGACTGCTGCACTTTGACTGGTTGGCACTTTTTCATTTCGTTGTACATGCAAATGGTACAATGACAATAAACTTCTATTCAGCAGTTGAGGTAGTGCAAATAGAAATAGACAAGGACATAAATATAAACATAGCAGCATAATGAAATAATAATAGAGTTTGAGGTAGTGCAATAAATAGTGAACAATAAAAGTTGTGTGTGTGTCCACACAGGTGAAAGAGTGTGTGAGACAGAGAGTTTTGTACAGTTCAGTTCTCTTTAGTCTTGTACAGTACTGAGTGTGTGTGTGTGTGTGTGTGTGTGAGAGAGAGAGAGAGCTTAGTTTAGTAGAGGTCCCGTACTACAATGGTTTAGGTCATATTTAACAAATAGGACTTTCTCTGTTATGATTGGTGATCTCTCCTCCTCCCCAGCCCCTTTGACCTCTGGTGTTCCACAGGGTTCCATTTTGGGCCCTGTTCTATTTTCTCTATACATGTTGCTATTAGGGTTGATTATTTCAAAGCACAATGTTTTGTTTCATCTCTATGCAGATGATTTACAAATCTATCTGCCAGTTGTGCCAAATTCTTCTGATGCTCTTGAATCGATCAACAGATGTTTGCATGACATCAAACTCTGGCTGTCACAAAATTGTCTCTGTGTGAACGAGAGTAAAACAGAATTTATTCTTTTTGGCACCTCCAACCTTCCCAGTTTTGTTGCTGCTGGCCTTGATTCCCCAGCCCCTCATATTAGCCAAGCAGTCAAAAATTTGGGGGTGACTTTAGACACCAGTTTAAACTTTCAGCTACACATTGACTCTGTCGTCAAGGCAGGATTTTTCCATCTTCGCCGTCTCGCAAAGATCAAGCCCTTTCTGAGTCGGAGTGATTTAGAGAAAACCATTCACGCTTTAATCAGTTCCCGGCTAGACTACTTCAATGCTCTTTATATTGGAGTCAGTCAAGCTCGTCTGCTTCACCTGCAACTTCTGCAGAATGCTGCGGCTCATATGCTGACTAACACTCATAAATGTAAACATGAGCATATCACACCTATCCTGTATTCCCTCCACTGGCTTCCGGTACAGTTCCGGATACAGTTTAAACTTCTGCTGTTTGTTTTTAATTCAATCAATGGCCTGACACCTTCTTACTTGTGTGAGACAGTAAGCTTGTACCAACAAAGTAGAGCTTTATGGTCTGCTGACCAGAACATACTTGAAGTCCCTCGGTCAAGGTACAAACAGTCGGGTGATCGCTCCTTTGCAGTGGCAGGTCCTACACTCTGGAACACAATTCCCTATGAGTTGAGTACTATTACTGACCCACCTCTGTTTAAAGCCAAACTAAAGATGTACTTATTTAAATTGGCTTTTTGCTTATAATCATTTTCTGTGTTTTGTCCATTTCATTGTTATCTTATTTAAATTTTATTGTTACATAGAGATTGTTTTAATTACCTTTTCTAAGTTACTCTTTTAAGTTGTTGTAAGGTGCTATACAAATAGATGTTGACTGATTGATTGATTAATTGATAGTATAGTTCAGTCCTGGGTGTTGAGGAGCCTGATGGATTGAGGAAAGAAAGAAAGAAAGAAAGAAAGAAGATAGATAGATAGATAGATAGATAGATAGATAGATAGATAGATAGATAGATAGATAGATAGATAGATAGATAGATAGATCTGCTACCTGTTCAATTTTGTGTCTAACAATGCGAAATTAAAATTTATATGTATATGTACACTATATTGCCAAATGTATTCACTCACCCATCCAAATAATCAGAATCAGGTGTTCCAATCACTTCCATAGCCACAGGTGTATAAAATCATGCACCTAGGCATGCAGACTGTTTTTACAAACGTTTGTGAAAGAATGGGTCGCTCTCAGGAGCTCAGTGAATTCCAGCATGGAACTGTGATAGGATGCCATCTGTGCAACAAATCCAGTCGTGAAATTTCCTTGCTCCTAAATATTCCACAGTCAACTGTCAGCTGTATTATAAGAACGTGGAAGTGTTTGGGAACGACAGCAACTCAGCCACGAAGTGGTAGGCCATGTAAACTGACGGAGCAGGGTCAGCGGATGCTGAGGCGCATAGTGCAAAGAGCTTTCTGCAGAGTCAATCGCTACAGACCTCCAAACTTCATGTGGCCTTCAGATTAGCTCAAGAACAGTGCGCAGAGAGCTTCATGGAATGGGTTGCCATGGCCGAGCAGCTGCATCCAAGCCATACATCACCAAGTACAATGCAAAGCGTCGGATGCAGTGGTGTAAAGCACGCCGTCACTGGACTCTAGAGCAGTGGAGACGCGTTCTCTGGAGTGACGAATCGCGCTTCTCCATCTGGCAATCTGATGGACGAGTCTGGGTTTGGCGGTTGCCAGGAGAACGGTACTTGTCTGACTGCATTGTGCCAAGTGTAAAGTTTGGTGGAGGGGGGATTATGGTGTGGGGTTGTTTTTCAGGAGCTGGGCTTGGCCCCTTAGTTCCAGTGAAAGGAACTCTGAATGCTTCAGCATACCAAGACATTTTGGACAATTCCAACTTTGTGGGAACAGTTTGGAGCTGGCCCCTTCCTCTTCCAACATGACTGTGCACCAGTGCACAAAGCAAGGTCCATAAAGACATGGATGACAGAGTCTGGTGTGGAGGAACTTGACTGGCCTGCACAGAGCCCTGACCTCAACCTGATAGAACACCTTTGGGATGAATTAGAGCGGAGACTGAGAGCCAGGCCTTCTCGTCCAACATCAGTGTCTGACCTCACAAATGCGCTTCTGGAAGAATGGTTAAAAATTCCCATAAACACACTCCTAAACCTTGTGGACAGCCTTCGAGAAGAGTTGAAGCTGTTATAGCTGCAAAGGGTGGACCGACGTCATATTGAACCCTATGGATTAGGAATGGGATGTCACTTAAGTTCATATGCGAGTCAAGGCAGGTGAGTGAATACTTTTGGCAATATAGTGTATATGTATGTTTATAAAACAAATAAATGTGTTTTTTAAAAACAAACAAAAATACCAAAATAAAGAAAATCCACATTTGTTCAATGCTTTATCAATTCAGTTTATTTATCTAACATATTTAATGAAAGTCAAACAAAAAATCTCTAAGGCCCTAAGGAAGAAATTACAGAACTGAAAATACTTTTTATTGTATACAACTAACAAAGTATAAAGCAAATGATTACATAAAGTAATCCTGGTTACGTCACTTCGCATGTGACGAGGCTCGTCCAATCAGGTGCTAGGTCATGGTGACGCGGTATGTTCCTCCAATCACAGACGAGGTCACGATTCAAAGCGCAGAACCAAAACATGTAAACAGAGATGTTACTCTTTCCTGGGATTTGCCTACCGTTTTCATTTTTACATCACTCTTTACATTTACCTCACTGCTTGCAATGGCTTACTCACTGTGAGTCAAACGGCTGCTCGACAGAGGAACTGAAGAGGAAGAGGCGGGGCTGCACAGTCCTAAAATCACAGTAAGTCTAAATTCTTCTAATGACATAACCCATGCTTTCATTTGGCAGAACCAGTGTAAGTTTTGTAACAAAGCATTTTTACTTGTATTTTGTAGGAGGCAGTCCATCGGCTACACAACTCTGAGGCAAACTGTAGGTGCTATGACCCAGAGCTTGGGTATGGATGAAAGATATGGGCTAACATGCACTCTGTTGTTTCCAAAGCAAATAAACAAGATGTTTTAACTCCGTACTTTTTGCCTTGTGGAATAAAAATTCTACTGTACTCACTACTAAAATCTGACTCCAGCTCCACACTGACCCGACAGCTCAGTCTAAGTGAGACTCATAGTTAGTAAGGCCTCAAAACTAAATAAGCCAATCAAGCAGACTAGATGAATACAGATAAGAGATTTTATTTTGTAATCAGCGCTGACACAAGAATTGAGATGCTCACGCATGAACGTCCCAACAACCTCTCTCCGGGGAACTCCAACTACAGCCTTTATATACATTTCCCTTATCTTCCCAGTGCAACACGTCACTGGTTCTTTGCCTAGACAATCCCACCCATCTTTCTTTTTTAGACCTTTTAGATTCTTTTTTACACCATTATCTTTGAATTTACAACTTTTCAAATACCATTATAATTAAAACTTCCCTACATCATTATATTAAAAATTGGGCGTTTTCCGCCCCCACCAGTGGGATTGTCTTCGGCCTCACTCTTGCCAACACCTCATTCTTCTTCAGGAGACAGCATGGGTAAGTTCTCAGTCCTTCAGGGGCCAACACCCTTTCTTTTATTACACTCTACACTTCACGGCTTTCCTGATTTATCCGCTGTCTTCTACGTATGTACTCTAGATATTTCGCCTGGTACCACCATTGCCATCCAGCACGCGCTGCGTTTACTTCATGATGAGATCACTGCCGCTCCAGGTACCAGCGGAGCGAAGATTGACCATAATAATCTAGGGTGCATCTCTGCCATTGATTGGTCCAAGTTTGGAAAGCCTGGTACCGCAGAGAAGGCGTGCCAGACTGACATCATTGATACAACTATTTGTTCTTCAAAGCCCTTGCAGCCTGTGTGCAAGGCCCGTGACCGGCCAACATGCCGTGTTAAACCTTATATTGTTCTTAAGCTCAAACGACCTAACGAATAAACCTTACCTGAGAACTCACTCCTGCTGTCCCCCGATTATTTCACACTACATCAAACACACACCTCATACATATATCCTCATTTACAAAATTATCTCCCACAGCCTCCACAGATTAACCTTGCCATATAATGAGACGGTCACCTCAATTTAGTGGGAGCCCTGTCCATAAGCCTGGAATTGCACGATGAAGGCCTGGATAAAATGACTTTGTTGGTAAGTAATTTTCACTGTGTTGTTGGTATTTAGTTGTTGTTACATTTTGTTGTCACCATGTTGTTCTTAATTATTGCTATTTATCTGTGTATTTATGTTTGGTTGGTTGTAGTTTTTAAAAAGATATTCACTTGTTTCTAGTTGCCCGCAAAACATACTACAAGACCGTGTGCAGAAATTTTCCGGTACAACCTGCCAGAGCTAGCAAGTGTGGCTGCAGCTAATAAGACCTCAGCCCGGAGTCACCAGAGGAGGAAGAGGGTAAGACAGATTAGAATTAAATTTGTTTTACTTATTTCTGTTGCATTAGTATAAACTGTAATGATGTACATGTTGCTTATCATATGTAACAATTGTGTTTTCAGCTCTTGGAGGTGAGGCAAAGTGTACTGGCTGAGGACGAAGTGGACTTCTCGAGGGGAATCATAAATATACATTTTCATATATATATATATATATATTTCGCTTGTATGATGGTTTTGTTACAGTGTAACCAATTGGGAGGAATGCGATGCAGTTGACGCTGATGGGAGGAGCCAAGTCGCGCAAACGCCACCCCGGAAGATTAACAGAAGATTAACTGGAAGAAGAGTCAGGCTATAAAAGCGAGACACCGACGCCGCATCGGGCACGTTTTGTTTTAAGTATATGGTGTATTGAAGCATATGTACAGCTGTTTGACCCAGAGCACAGGTACGGATGAAAGATATGGGCTAACATGCACTCTGTTGTTTCCAAAGCAAATAAACAAGATGTTTTAACTCACCAGCAATACACCAGCAGGTCGTCTAGGTAGATGAGAACCATCTGAAACACCAGGTCACTCATTATGGCTTGCATGAGACGCTGGAATGTCGCCGGCGCATTACAAAGGCTGAACGGCATTCACTGGTATTCATACAATCCAAATGGCATGACAAAAGCAGTCTTGTGTCGATCTTTTTCATGAACCGTCACTTGGTGGTACCCGCTTGCAAGGTCTATTGACAAGAATACTTTTGCAGTGCACAGAGCATCTAAGCTCTCATCTATTCATGGTAACGGAAAAGCATCACTTCTGGTTTTTGTGTTTAGCTTCCTTTAGTCCACGCACAGGCTCAGACTGCCATCTGACTTCCAAACTAAGACCACCAGGGAGGCATACGAGCTTGAGCTTTCTTTGATGACACCTTTTTTTAGCAATCCAGAGATATGTTCCCTTACTTCCCCAAATTGGTTCGGGGGTACCCGGCGATATGGCTATGAAGACACAGGAATGTCATTGATCACCCGAATCTCATGTTTTACCCGATCCGTATGACGATCTCATACTTCATCAGCAGTGCTCTCAACTCCAGTTGTTGTTCAGGGTTACCGCCAATCTGCACCTTTTCCAAGGGAGACTGCTTGTCCTCTTCAACCCCAGTCATTGATCTTTGGCTAATGGTGACCTCCTTGTGGTCGGCAGAGATCCACTGGAATCTTACTTCACAAGAGCTACTCTCAATGCAATGGCCCTGTAAGCATCCCAAGCCTAACCTTTGGGGGCAGCCACACATCCTCTGGCAAGAAGTTTACAACCTGCACTGAGAACATGCAACTACTAGTTGGCACCAAGGTTGGTATCAGGACCAGACCACCTGGCAAGGGTGCATTTCCTGGTTCAAACAGCCCCAGGCCTCGGCTCTGCACCAAACCTTTGTGAGTCCTAGCCTGAATCATAGCTACTGAGGCCACAGGTATGTGCGTACTGTGGTCTCCCGCTGCCCTAACTAAAGTGGTCGCCTCCACAAGAGCAGCCTCCTGTACCCTTCTGAAGGTGGCTCTCCAGTCTGGGTCCAATGTTCCCTCAAGGGCATTGTCAAACTCTTGGCCAGAATCAACTCTTTGTAACACTGGGCGATATTCATACCAATTATGGCGGGGGGTGTTGGGTCTGCTTCCATGCCTTCCTGATCACGCACTACTAAGAGCTCACATCCAAGTCAACCCCATCACCTGTATATCTAGCTTGACATACCCAAGGTATGGAAGTGGCAACTTGTTAGCAGCAGTAATCTTTAACCACTTGGTAGTACAGTGCATATCTTTGTCCTTTCCATGCAGACACTTTCTTGAAAAAACTCTCACTAAGGGTATTGGCATTACTGCTGGTATCCAAGAGGCACCTGACAGCCACACCCCTAATGTGAATTTCCACTTCTGGGCACTTACCCACTGCACATTCGAGAAACCGCTCTTTGGTAAGTTGGCTGATTTCTGAGCTGTCAGACCCCCCTCTCATTGCCCGGCTCTTCACAATGGAGGGGCCCCATTTCCCTGAGCCGAGGATTCGTGTGCAGCAGGGGCATAGTTTTTTTTCCTGGGAGCGTGGTGCAGTGCATTGCCTAGCTAAGTGACCACTACCTTCACATCTATGAAGGCAAATAGGCTGGCCATCATGGGTATACTTTGGCTTAAACTTAGCTTTGCCAGATTTTGCCACCTGAATCAGATCTTTGAGTGGTGAGATCTCGGACAGCATTTGTAAGCTCACTGATTGCTTTCCCCTGTTGTGTGATTACTTTAATAATTTCTTGCAGGGCTACCCTTAAATCACTTGGTACAGTGGTGGCTGTTTTCACGTGCCCTGTTTCTTCATCTGTACCCACACCCACTAAGTTTCGGCTCCTCACAACATTCACACTGTCGGGTCTCTCCTCTGAAAACCACATTAAGGCTTCCTCACAGACACTGAATAACGTAGCACAGTGTCACTCACGAACAACCTTACAGAGTTCTCTCTGAAGGGCAGAATCCCTCACCCCCTCAATGAACTAATCTCACAACGCAAACTGTATGTTATGTACCGCATGTTGTATGTTAGGAACAGCATTGGGAGACTGCTGAAGAGCAGCATTTAGCATCAACGAGGGCATGCAAATAATCAAAAATCCTCCACCTCCAACTGTTTTCGTGCATAGAAAGCATGTAGTAACTGAGGGGTTGTTCGCTTTTCTCTAAAGGCTGCCCTCAAGTAGGCGAACAGGTCATGAGGCTGCTTACCCCCCCCCCTCCCCCTCCATACAGAATTTGACCTCCTCAAGAGCTGAGCTCCATAAATGGGAAAGGACAACGTCTATCTGGTCTTCTTTATTCAGACCTCTGACCCTAGTTACCCGCTCAAGTTCCTCAATAAACTCATCTACAGTTTGGCATTCTTTACTATAATCACCACTAAAGGGTACAATTTGTTTCTGTCTGGGAAGATAGACATAAGATCTGGTGTTTACATTGTTCATGTTGGCCAAAGTTGACATTACTTGATCCAGCTCCAGGAGCTGTGTCTGAAGCTGTAAGATAGGGTTACCTTCCTCAATGTCTACTTCTGGAGCTGCTGCTCCTTGGATGTCCTCAGCTAGAGTGGCTGCACCATCTTCTTCTTCTCCTTCTTCATCCATGACTGAAGCACAGCGATACAAAGTCTCAGTTCTTGAACAGTCTGTTAAACCAGCACCGTCCTTCGGTAGTCACACAGCACTGGTCCTTGGTCCCTCAGCAGATCTTTGAGGAATAGCACACGACTTTCTGCAGTCCATCTAACATACTGCTGCTCCTGACTACTACCGTTGTTAAATACCACCCACAATATTGCTTGCATTAAAGAAAAGAACCAACTAAAAGGAAAATTATTTTCACAATGGTTACCATTCTGTGTGGTCAACTACACATTTGTTAACATTTTACACTTGTGATTTGCCTTTTGTCCAGCAGGGCTACACACACACACACACACATACACACCACTCTAAAATATGGCATAATTTCATGTAAATAAAACTTATTTTACACTTATGCTTTTTTTAAAAAAAAAACTTTTTTATGAACAATAAAACACATTTACATGAAATTATGCACCCTGTTGGACTTCCATGACCATGCTTGCAGAGGCTGGCATGCAGAGAAGAACCTGGCATCGTCTTAGGACTGGGTTGATGATCTCAGGATGATCTGGGGCTTTTTGTCCTCTGTGGTGCTAACTGCAGTGTCCCGATGCAGAGTGTTCATGGGAAGCACATTCCTTCTCTTTTGGGGCAGTAGGAGACAAGAGCATGCGTGTCTGTAAACACAAACTGGGAGGAGAATGTGGCCCTATCTCTTGTCGCCAGCAGTGCAGGGGGAAGCTCTGGTTTGTTCTGTCTCACGGTTCCCACCATGGCCAGCTCCCTCCTTAGCACCTCCTGGCCAAGAACGTGACATAGGATGTGAAAAAGTTGTCACAAGCGATGCTGTGTCCTTGAAGACCCTCTGTCACCTCAAGAACCACACGCTGGCTCTGATTCTTCTCTGGCTGTGTACAGCTGCATGTTCCAGGCGTAGCTAATCTGGGTATCGCAGGCTACCCAGATTTTGATTCCATACTTGCCATGTTTACTTGCCATATATTGTTTGAATCCACATCAACCTCTGATCAACAGGACCAGGCACTCATCCACTGTCACATCAGTGCTGGGATTATACATTAGCTGCAGGCGACACACCCACTTATCCCAGACATGTCGGATGGCAGCCAGTTTGTCTCTGGTATGGCACGCTGGTCTGATGTTGCGATCATCAAAACGTATGACTCTTGAAATGAGGTGGAATGTCTTCAGCAACATGGTGGCACAAAAAATTGTCCTCCCTGTCTGAACTTGCCACAGGCTGGATGTAGCCTCTGTACTGGACCGGTTGACCCCAGCAAGAATCAAAAGACTCAGATTTCCCTGTTGATCTATTTTTATCTACTTTCGTTCCAGCTGTAACCATATACACAACACCCCTCCTTGTTGGTCATTTCTAGTACTATCTTTTCAATTTCCTCTGACATAAACACCTCAAAGTTCGACTTTATGCTAACAGCATGAGAGACAGCATACCTTGTTTGCCCTCCTCTCCCACTGTGCCCCCAACATACAGTGTCGGTTGCTTGGAGGAATGGAGGACCAGATAATATTTCCATCCTTGGATTGGAAAATATCTTTAGTTTCAGGAGGCTCCTCTTCATCACCCTCTGATACTTCCTCCTCCTCCTCTTCTGCAGGTTCTGCCTCATCTCTCTCCTCCTCCACAGGGTCAAAAATGAGGTCAAGGGCCTGTAATGCACTGTAGGTCCTCTTCATTTTGCTGTCTCAGAGTGAAATGGGAAATGCCCCATTGATGCTATAAATTCAGTTTTTGTTTGTTTGTTTGTTTATTGTTATCTTGTCCCCAATTTGGCAAAGGCATATCTCATAGCTTTTGTTTTGTCTGGAGGCCCAATGAAATGCAATGCCCAATGCTTTGAAGTGTGTTTGACTGTGTGTGTGTGTGTGTGTGTGTGTGTGTGTGTGTGTGTGTGTGTGTGTGGAAGACCACAGATGTTATATTATTATTTAGAAACACATAATTCAACAAAAATAGTAATAATTAATTTTACTTGCAAAGAGCATAGTATAGAACCATCCATGTCATTTTCAGGCAAGTATGTGGAAAAAAAAAGTATTTTCATTCAAGGATTACTGATTTAATTCCCACTAAAAATACCCAAGAGACCAAATTTACTATTCAATTAATTTAATTCAGAAAAAAAGAGAATCCACTAATCTTTTGGTGTTAATGACTGAAGATGAAATTCCCTTCTCTTCCAGCAGATGTCGCCACTTGCACTTGGTTTGTTAACAGTATAAAGAGAACGGAAATAAAGTTAGACAAAAGATTTTTAAAAAAATTGCTTTTACCCTTTCTTTTGGGCAGCTGGTAAATATATATATAGTTGAATGTTCTTATTAGATTATCAAGGAAACATTTATTTTTTCTGCCAATTTAATTCAAACTTTAATATATTTTATATTTATTACACATGAACTGAAATATTCCAAGTCTTTTTGCTTTTCATTTAGATCATTATGGCTCGCAACTCATGAAAATGAAACATCCAGTATCTCAAAATATTAGAATCTTTAATAAGATACTTACAAAAATTATTTAGGATGCAGAAAAGTCAATTGTCTGAGTAAATTATGTTTATTTATGCATGTAATATTTGGTTGAGGCTCCTTTTGCACAGATTACTGCATTAATGAGGAGTGGCATGGAGGCCATCAGCCTGTGGCACTGCTGAGGTGTAATGGAAGCCCAAGTTACTTTGATATCGGCCTTCAGCTCATCTGTATTGTGGGGTCTGGTGTCTCTCGTCTTCCTCTTGACAATACTCCATAGATTCTCTATAGGGTTCAGGTCAGGTGAGTTGGTTGGCCAGTCAAACACAGTAACACCACAATCAGCAAACCAGTTCCAAGTAGTTTTGGCACTGTGGGCACGGGCCATGTCCTGCTGGAAAAGGAAATCAGCATTTCCATAAAGCTTGTCATCAGATGGAAGCATGAAGTGCTCTAAAATCTCTTGGTAGATTGCTGCATTGACTTTGGACTTAATGAAACACAGTGGACCAACACCAGCAGATGACATGGCACCCCAAATCATTACTGACTGTGGACACTTCACACTCGGCTGAAAAGAAGACTTTGAACCACTGAGTAATCTCCAATTCTTCTTCTCCTTAGTCCAGATGATATGCTTCTGATGTCTCTCAAGTGGCTTGACCCTAGAAATGTGACAATTGTAGACCATTTTCTGGACACATCTGAGTGTGGTGGTTCTCGATCCTCTGACTCCAGCCTCAGTCCACTCCTTATAAAGCTCCACCACATTCTTGAATTGGCTTTGCTTGACAATCTTCTCAAGATTACGATCATCACACTTTGCCTATCCAGTCTCCTTTCCATGAATATGCTTTGATACAGCGCTCTGTGAACAGCCAGCCCTTTCAGCAATGATCTTCTGTGGCTTACCATCCTTATGGAGGGGGTCAATGAGTGTCTTCTGGACAACCGTCAGGTCAGCAGTCTTCCCCATGATTGTGGTAGTGTGTACTGAACCTGATTGCGAGAATTGTGGGATTTCTACTGCATAAAAAGTGAGTTGCTCAAAGTGGAAATGAAATATTCTAATGTTTTGAGATACGCTTTTTTCTGTAGGCCACAATTATGAAAGTTAAAATAGAAAAATGCTTGGAACATTTTAGTTTATATGAAATGAGTCTAGAATATATACGCTTCTCATTTTCTGAAGTAACTTAAGCAAAACATGTTGAACTTTTCCACGATATTCTAATTTTTCCAGATATACCTGTATATATTTCTATAGCATGCAGAAACACGTCTTCAGTTAAAGTTCACATCACATATCAGAATGAAGAAAAATCTCTGTCACTTTATCTGTGTCATGGATGTTGACTTTATAATATCTTTATATCTTCAGGGGTTTCCACACACCACGATCTCTCTAGAGTTTACACACAATGGGGACAGTGGGTGGATCTGATACTAAATTGTGCCCTATGTGTGTGTGTGTGTGTGTGTATGTGTGTAGCACTGGGGTTTCATCCAGAGTGTATTCCTGACTCATTTACTCATTACTCTTCTGAACGGGAGTCAGGTGAACGTCTCCACAGCTGGAGAGCACGCGCTCCACAGACCGCCATGGGTCACCACAACGCTCGGCTGCTTCCTCATCTTCACCATCGTGGTGGATATTTTGGGCAACCTGTTGGTGATTTTCTCCGTCTACCGGAACAAGAAACTTGGGAACGCTGGTGAGTGACATGCGCGATCCAGAAATGACATGCTGCGTTTGTCAATGTTCATCAAAAGATGTGAAAACTTTCCTTCAAGAAAGACATATAATGTCAATGGCATGGCCTGAAAATAGTCCGGACCTCAATCCAATTGAAAATCTATGGTGGAAATGAAAGAAAATGGTCCACGACAAGGCTCCAACCTGCAAAGCTGATCTGGCAACTGCAATAAGAGAAAGTTGGAGCTGGATTGATGAAGAATACTGTTTGTCGATAGTTAAATCCATGCCTCAGAGTGATTCCATATTTTTTTCCTCGGTTTGATCTGTAAAAACAGTTGCAATTGACTACAGTTTTCTTTCTTTTTTATTTTTGTAAGTGTTTCATAAAGCCAGAAGGTTGGAATGTTAAATGAAAATAGTTTTGTGGCATGTCTGTGATTGGGTTTTTTCTACACAGTCCTAGAGGATTATCAGTCTGATGGATTACAGGAACAGGGTGGAGGTGATGACCACAGCAGCACAGGTGGACGTGGATGGAGTCAAATTCCCGGCCTGGATTATCGTCCCAGTCCACCACTGGTCAAGTCGTTGTTGTTGCGTTCGGTTCCTTGGGTTTTTACTAGGTTTTTCATTTTCAGTGATGCCCTCAGGTATCTGTTTTTTGTTTATTTCATGTTGTGTTTGTTATGGCGTGTGGTTTGTGTTATTTTTAGTTCCTAAACTCAAGGACTGCTGTTGTTATCCTGCACTTGGGCCTGACCGGCTTCATCCCTCCAAAACTTGACACCAGTTCACCAAAGCTACTCTTTCTTTTCTTAATTTCCAGATGCAGATCGATGGGATGGCTGACCGGTCCGAACCAGGGATGAGTATCCACAGCATGGACAGGATTTAGGATCAGTTGAACCAAGTATTCAGACAATATTAGGAAAAGAAATCCAGCCAAGAGAGAAATGCAGTCAAGGAAAAGAAAGAAAGTGTTTCTCCAGATTAATTGTGACTAGGCCCTTTTCCTTCTGTTTCCACATTTTCTAATTCTTTCCTTTCAGCATGACCTTAGAAAAGTGAACATCTTGTACAGAGTTTCTTAATCATCTATTGCAGGATCATTCAATCTGTTTTCACTCCTTTACCCAACTTTAACCTTTCACCTTGTAAATTAAAGAAATACTTTTGTTCCTTTTTTATTGAAAATAAAATATAAATAATTTGACTTTCATTCTTCAGTTAAGTTGCCTTTATTTGTCACGTACATTATTGCACTGAAAATTCTTTCTTTGCATATCCCATCCCTGGAGGGTTGGAACGCAGGGTCAGGCCATGCCCACACCTTTTCACCTTTTTAATACCTTTTCCTTTCCTATTTTTCTGTCCCTTTTGGCCTTCTGTCCACACTGAGACAGTGTATATAGTCAGATCTTTTGATGAGACAGATCTTTTGGAAAACACCCCAAAGTGGATAAATTTTAAAACTGTGTTTTCACATGGCAGAGTGGACTGTGGAAACCGAGGCTTTTAAAAACGATTTTTAGTCATGTGACCAGTTCAGCTAAGATGGTGGACAACATTGTAGCGCAGGACAAAGAGCCGGAAATTAAATAAATGACGCAGGTGAAAGTATCTTGGGTTTTCCTCATGTGCAGTACAGGGATGTTTTCTACAGAATCACTTTCAGACGTTTCGGTGTGGATGAACAACTTTTGGGAAACAACTGAAAACAATAATGTGGACGCGGACCGTTTTTAGACGAAAACACTGTTTTTAAATTTATCCGGATTGGTGTAGACCAGGGGCATCGCTAGGGCTATTCATTGGGGGCTCGAGCGGTCAGAAAACACAACAATCTTATTATTCAGATAATAACCTAACTTCATTTTTTATGTTAACACAGGTGATAAAAGTCAGCTAACAAGTGCATGTTGTGTCAAAAAGGAGGCCCACTGTGTAACAGTGCCTGCAGAACCAGATCACCAGAGGGCATCATCGCCTGAGTTTTGACAGTCTCAAACTTACTTCCGGTCTCGCTCGGGTATTTAAACAGCTATGCCTATGTGTTCACTGCGAAGTATCATTCTCTTAGATTGCGTACCAAGCCTTGTATATTATATTGTGTCTACTACGTGTATGATCCCTGCCTGACCCTAGAGCTACGATTGTTCGGTTTTGCGATTTTGGTTTTGTTTGCAGTGTTTTGTTTTCTGGCTTTTGACCCTTTTGTGTGTCCATAACGATACTGAAATTTGCCTGCTGATTTTGTTAAAATAAAGATCTGCGTATGGATTCTGCTACGCCTGCCTCCGGTGCATCCTAGCGGATCTTCTCGCTACTATTGTACGCCAAGGATACATGATCCGATTTTACCAAGACCAAGTAGCAGAGCTCGAAGCCACCAACGCCTTGCTACAGCAACAGCCTCCCGCAGCCGCTGCAGCTCCAGCACCACCCCCACGCAGTGAGTTACTACGCTTCGCACTACCCGAAAAGTTTGATGGTGCCGCTGATCGCTGCCGGGGTTTCCTGCGCCAATGCAATAATTTCTTCACGCAGCAGCCAGAGGTCTACGGCAGCGAGACCGTCAGATGCGCCTTCATGCTATCGCTGTTGATGGGTAAAGCACTGGACTGGGCTGCGGCTGTATGGAATTCGGATACCCTAGTTTAGACTACCGCGGTAAAGTTAGTTTTACATTCGCATATTCGCATTTCCGGCTTCAATCGCTGCTTAAATAAACCCGCAAATAAGACACATATATACATATATTTCCTCTCTACATAGTCTTTAAGCTACACCCTCTTTTTTCTTGAGTAAGCGCTTACATTAAACAAATTTTGAAAGCATAATCCCTATTGTTCTCTACGGCGCAAGGAATGATTTAGGGATTATCGCAAAGTGCATCCCACTGACAAAAAGCGTAGAACGATATTGATTTTTCCTTCTGTTCAGCGTCTGAAGGCTCAAACAACTACGTTGCCAACTACAAATGCCAGACTGATAAAATATGAATTTTTAACAAAAATGCAGCAACATTTTTTTTCTTCATTTTAAACATTAGCATACACAATGGAATGAATGATAATTAAATATATATAAAACTATAGGGCTTTAACAAGCAAAATAATGTAACTGTTTGATAAGCCTATTCCATTTCTTAAATTATATATATATATATATATATACACACACACACACACTTTTTTTTTTTCTACATTTTTGATTTTTTAAAAATTCAATAGCTTCTTAACCAAAAGAGTTGGACAAATTCCACTCATACCACCATGGACAGTTCCCCCTCATCTACTTACTACACCCTTTTGTTTTACAGTTCACTCATTTTCTTTATATTTTTTTTCTACATTTTTGTTTTTTTAAAAATTCAGTAGCTTCTTAACCAAAAGACCATACCACCTTGGACAGTTCCCTGTTCTGTATCTTCTACACTTTTTTTATTTATTTTTTATTTTTTTTTTATTTTTGCATTTCACTCAACTTTGACTATTTTTATTATGTCTTATTATTATAGCACGTTACAAAATTCAATTGCTTCCAAAAAAGATGGAGAGATGCCACTAATATTGTCACTCACATTTTATTTTTGTATTTCAGTAATTTTTGTGCAATATATTGTACTTGCATTGTATTACTCAACTACTGTGTTGATCTGCTTGCATTGGAGTCATGACATATAAAATAACGAGTGACCCAATCCTTCAAAATTTAATGACGTCAGTAACAACCACTACAGGAACACCATCTTCCCTACAATATTTACTAATGATGATTTCAACAGAGCTCAGGATACAAAGGACTGACAGATAACACATCAACAACAATAACAGCACATTCTGGGTACAATGAAAACTAATGAATAGTTTGCAAACATTCAAATTTTCAGATAAAGCTAGTAAAGTAACCTATGTAAGCACAACAAAATTGCAAGCTACTGAATTAAATCCTGATTTAAAATTAGCAGACAGAAAGGACCTCAGCCACTTCAACAATGGACTGTCCTCTCTGTTGCGGTCAGTAAAGTGCCTCTGCTCCCTGAAGGCCAACAGAGAGACTGAGGAGAAGCATTTCTTCTTTTTGTGTACCACAGGAGGTCCTTACAGTTCTGTATTCTTGTGTAAAGATCTGTCTTACAGACAGATCTTTGGGTTAAGATACTTTGAAGATCAACCAGCTAACATCGCTGTTGAAGACCCGCTACACTGCTACCTTCAATAAATTCTTCTCCCCACAAGAACTGTGGTCAAGCTTACTTATTTTATGTATTAGAGAAATCTAATACATAAAATAATAATCTAATCCGAACCACTGCTCAGCCAAATACAGCAAAATCTAACAACACAACCACATTTGCACATTTACACGATTTGTACAGTAATTTATCTTATTCTGCACTACTTTTTACATTTCACATCCACATCTTTATATATATATATAATTTTACACATTTATACATATTTTTTCTTATTTTTTTTATTTTATTTGATTGTAAATGAAATTTATGTTCTTATATTCTAGAATTTATCTTATGTCTTGTCTTTCTATTGTCATTTTGGCTCCTTTCTCTTTCTATTTCACTGCATATCATACTGTGTATCGTTATGTATGTGACAAATAAAATTTTAATTTGGCATTCTCACTGGCTACTTTTTTGTGGTTCTTTATAGGTCTGTGAATATTCAGTCCTGATTGCCAGCCATTGGGTGTAATATACACAATATACATTTAACTGTATACTCTAATTAATTTGCTCTATAGTAAATTAATATTAGCTATTTAAAAATGACAAACATATTTTCAGATCAAATTTTAGCTATAAAATATGTCCACAAATGTCCTGACCATGCCATACTAATACAAAACAATGATAACCCTCAAGACCTGATGTCCACTGAGATGGACTTTAAACTTTAAAAAAAATCCTGTGCTCTACAACTTTGAATTGTTTTCAAATTGACTTTAAATATTAACACTTGATACTGTTAAAATTATAAACAGTGCAAATTGATGAAGCTACCATGGACATAAAAATTTTAAAGGTGAAGTGTGCTAACTCCTTCTCTATTCAATTAAGGGTCATAAGTTGATTGCAATTGGTCAATTAGGGCCCAATCAGTGACCTGGGATTCTTCAAATTCGAAAGATACATTTTTATTGGTTTACAGAGAAAAAAATGTACATTCCAATAAAAGCTGGTCTGAAAGGGTTCATCGCATGATAAACTGGAATTACCAACATTTGGATCTCTTGAGGAAATTTTTGCTTGCATTTCGACCAGACAGAAAAATCTGAAGAATCTTTTCAGGAAGGCCTTGTAGCACTATTAACGGTAAGCACTTTGTACTTCACTTATTTGCAAAATGTTTAATAGGCCGTGTGGTGATTGTTTTTAGACTTTAGATGTAAATATATGTAAATTCATTACATATGCTTAAACATGATAATCAGCTTAAAATCTCCCAATTTTTTTTAGCAATATTGAACATGTTAGTGAGTTGAACTTGTAAGGCAGGGGTTCTCAACCTTTTGCAACTCATGGCTCGTCAATGACTGTTTAAAAACATTCCGAGGACCACCTTTCCAAATATGATAATATGAACACAGAATAACACGATGTGCTGATGTGATTGGTGTTGCAATATTTAAACACAAATTAGCTTTTAGATAATGCATCTTGGCTTGAGTGTTTTTGATCATATAAATTCATAAGAACATTTAGATAATTAGACAATAAGATTTGTCAATTAAAAAATGAATTAAAATTAATTTGGGGCTAGTCTAACACTGCCTACCCGGCCCACCAGATGGCGCTCGAAGGTCCACTAGAGGTAAACGTTAGTTACTTTGTTGATTTACTATGATTTAGTGTTTTTGTAAATTAAATAACATTAAAGGTTCTGTACTCAATAAGTCAGAAACATTACTCCAGAATTATCTGTCTTTGTTACACACATGCAATCACAAACATGCATGTTTATGTGTATATCACACAAACAATAAAAAAACATACACACAAAAATGATCCCAGTAGAATGTAGCGCATAGTTCCCCAAGAGCAATGTTTGCAGAGATTGTGTTTAGGGGGCATAGACTTAAGATTATATGGTTTTAATTTGTTCAGGTTTTATTTAGTTTGTTATAGATATGTCATAGTATGTTTGCATATAGGGTTATGCAAAAAAAAAAAAAGGCTGATTAATTGCAGGCCTAAGTAGGCTACAATTTGCCCCTTTTTATTTAGGTAATTAGGCTACATTAATGGTTTTATGAATTGACCGATCTACTATTGATAAATTCTACTATTGTCCTTCAGTTTACTTGAATTTTTGGCTTCCTTTCCACCATCATTCATTGTGTAGTTTTACATAAGCCTCTGGCCTATTTTACATTTTTCATTAATCTTTACTGATAGATTTAAAAACGTGTGACCCATTTTACCTGGACATATCAGCTGAGTTTTGGGGTGCTTGTTGAGTTTAAATGTCGAAAGATCCTAAAGTATTCTACTTAGCAATATATTTTCTTTGTATAGCAGAGATTCACAACAATTTATAATAGTAACACTTAAGATGGTCTTGCATTATTTTAAGTGGTTTTCTACAAAACAAAGTCTCAAATTACGTGACTTCAGCCTACTCTTTTAACCACTTGATATGTGTCCTTTAACAATTATATCTCAGCTACAATAAAGATCTGTTTGTTTAACTGTTAAGAGTTGTATGAAATTGAATGGTTTTATTATCAAACGAATAGGTAATTTTATCTCAAGCTTTATATTTATGACTAAAACTTAGACTTTTTATTTATGGCCATATGATTTTAATGTATTTAATACCTGAAATTTAATAACAGAAAATGGGAAGATACCGAAAAGGAAAGGGAGCTTCAAGAAAGGACCTATGGTCATTGGTTGGAGGAGAAGAAATAGTGGTTATGGAATTTCTGAAAGCTGACCTGGGCTGTGAAGATACAACATACACCTCAAAGGTGTGGTCCAACCTGTCCTATAAACTTTTTAAAAAAGACAGTGTCATAAATCGTCACTGGTTATGGGTGATTTGGACAATGAATCGCAATGGAGTACAGGACAAAGTAAAAAAATTACAAAAATGCACAACACAGAAACTGGCAGTAAAGGATGCTGAATCTGTCCCTACTGATGACACGTTTCACAAAGACAGACATCGGACAGTGATAGTTAGAGGTTGCAATTAAATCATGGCCATCATCACACATTGAGAGAGTAGAGCCGCAAGTCCCAGACACACTAGACTCCAACAATGAACACATAGAAGAGAATTGTCTTCAAAATCACAAGAGTCACTTCGTGATGTAGAAGAGCCATCTGTCATGTGCACACACCCATCCGAGAGTGAGGTGAAAGAGACATCCTGCAGTCAAAGACTGGGCTCATCTGATGCTGAAATAAGTACTTTTCCGGAGCAAGACACTACTGACAGTGAGGTTGGGCAAAAGACAAAGAAATATAAAATGGAAACAAAAGAAGTGAAAGAAACCAAGGGGAATGATAAATGGAGGAAGATGCCTTAAATGCCCAAAAAATGTACCATTACATTGGACCTAAAGAAATGGAAAGAAATTGAACCAGAGAAAGGTTCTACTAAACTAAAACAACCATGGACCCATTATTTTTATAACAACTTCAGAAGAAAAAATCCTTGCTGCACAATAGCTTTTAAATATCAGCATGTTAAGCTTGAGAAAAGAAGAAAACAACATTCCCATTATTTAGTAATCTATGGAGTCTGCACATTCCCTTCATGCACGGCAAAATACACTTTTCAAATTACAAAGAAACCCTGCATTAACAGAAAAATCAAAATTACAGTCATCCACAGAGGAAAGATTGAACACAAAAGAACACAAATTTACGTTGAGGGAAAATTGCACTGTCAGTGCAAAAGGGAGTGAGCCAAGAGTATTATCGGTGGTTAAAACACACTCCTGCAGCTGCGCTCTTGGCTGGAAACATCACAAGAAGCTTAAGCAAAGACATACTAAAAGTAATAAGTTCTGAAGTCAAAAAGCAATCACGCCTTCACAATGAAATCTTCATGGAGATGTACATGACACAGAACATTATAAGAGAATGTGACGACAAATTTTATCGCATGCCTGGGTACATACAGCACTTTCAAGTGGATCCCTTTGGAGTGCATTTGTATACAGAAACTGGAATCAGCATTTTGGTGCAACATCTGCGTTGAAAGGCTCCAGTAAGTTTGGATTTTGATGTAACAGGTAATGTGGTCACAAAAGTAATAATGCACCACCTCTTCCAGTAAGTGAAATGTTAACAAATGAACATTCCATTCCACCCATCACAAACTGGATCATGAAATTCTTACTGCAGGCATCACAATACACAAGACTACGAATCCATAAAGTAGAAACAGACTACAGCTGGGCATTAATGCAAAGTGTCCTCATTGGATTCAACAAAGAAAGTGTTGTTCGTTACCTGGAAAGAGCCTTTGCCATTTGCAGTGGAAAAAAAAAACTTGGAATGTAATTAGAAGCTTCACAGTTCCCCACCTTTGTTCAGCTCATATATTAAAAGCCATTGCACAGGTCACTGGAAGAAAAACTGATGACAAAGGACTGAAACAATTTATCATTTTCGGCTTTGCAAGGCTGCAGAACACAGCATCACTAGGAGAAGTAATGAACATTTTCAGACCACTATGCACAGTTTTGTTAGCAACCCACCTTACAAAGACTGTGCAAAAGAATCTTGCAGTTATAAAAGGATCATCAGAGAATCAGGGGAAGAAAATTATGAAGACTTGGAGAAAATCAGGGAGTGTGCTCTAACTGAAACAGATGAACAAAAAGGTCATGCATACACAATTCTGAGTAGATCTTCATTCTCCATTTATTTCAAAAAAGCAATTGATGAAGTCAAGGAAGCTCAGACAACTGAACAGGATCACAGTGAGTTTACAGAGGTTAACCCATACTTTTGCCCTGCAATTGTAAATTCTGTTGTTTCACACTATATAGGCATCATCCCCTTGTGGAGCCCCATGCTTCTCGGAAATGTACGGAGGTATGCAGTTGATGTAGAGGAGGCTGTTGAAGAACCATTTATGACAAGGGACACAAACTGCCATGTCGAAAACTGGTCTGGCATTGTAAAACAGCAGATTATATTAAAAGAAAGACGCCTAAGACCTGGAAATTTTGTCAGAAAGTTGTATCGTTCTATTCAAGGACGGTACATTGAACATGTCCTCCAGCATAATCTGACTGAAGAGCTAATATTGAAACCCCTTCAACCAAGACACATCAGTCAGTCTCAGGAGGGATGGTCCACAAGACCAAGAACAAAAGCTCAAAATTAAAAATCGAGGTATTTCACAGCTCTACATCGCATTCCATCTCCAAAAAAGCAAAATGCTGAGAAGAAAGAGAATGTTTTGATGACAAGGTTGAAAGAAAATAAAGCAGGATGATGATGAACAGCAGTATCAAGCATTCACAGAGGTACTAAAGACGTATATTTCAGACACTACATTTATTGAATAATTAAAGTCACACAATATAAAGAGGATGTAAGTGTAAATGTCATAATCAAATAAATTATGATTGCTAAGTTATGATTGCTGTCATTGTAGGTAAAGCCTGAGTGGAAGGACTCAACAGCCAAAAGTATCGTGACAGATGGACAGCATACTTCAGAAGAGGTAAAATAAAGAATCTGACTATTTATAGATGGAATCACACTAATTTACTGCAACAAATTATTTATTATATGTTTTTTGTTTATTTGTAGGTGCACTGGAGGTTTGTGGTAAGTGAAAATGTTTGATCATTGTATCACAGAATCTAATGTATTTAAAGTGTTTTGCAATTAACTCATATACATTATTAAGCCTTAAAATATGTCCCCAATGCTAAAATGAGTGTTTCTCATTGTACACCATGTTAAGTATATATTTCTTTTTGTATTTAACAGAGTTACTTTTTATATTAATGTTTATAATTATGTATTCCTGTAAATATAAATAAAAATAAAATGTTATACTGTTCAAATTAATTGTAATCTACATTTAAATGTTCTAAACCATTTATTATTAATAGAAGAATATTATGTAGTGCGTAGGACTGTATGTGTACATCAAATAAGATATTTATGGACACTATTCATTTTTCTTCAAGTATCTCAATGTAATTTCCAGCCAGATTTTTGTGGTCGATCCTCAGCGTGGAACAGATGAAATACAGGAAGCAAAAGAAGCAGCCCATCAATTTGGGTAAATCACTGAAATAAAAAAGAAAGTGTATAACACACATTTTAATGTTTTTACCTCATGTTTTGACAAATGGTAAACTCCTAAATCCACTTCAGAAAAATGTAAAAATGCCATAAAAGTTGAAACTCATAATAAGTTGATCAGCTGTAAATGTGTAATGCTTAACCAAACAACATTTTTTCAACAACAGACAGTACTTCAGGATGCGACTAAATAGACTTGGAAAGCAAGACTGGGTTAACAAAAAATGGACACCAGGCCAAATTAGACATACTTTCCAGGCAGATGCCACAAGCTGCGGAGTCTTTGTCATGCAGGTAATGTTTACATCTATGATTAAAATATATAATTTTATTAGTGAAATTTGAATGATATTGTAATAAACTGGTGGTTATAATTTGAATATAATTTTCATTCAATTACATTTTTGTAATTTATACCATTATTTTTTATTTCTGTTAAGCTGTTTGTGACCCCATGATAGGAGCAGCCTAAAGCAACAATCTAATAGCTAAACACAAATTATTTGTCATGCTCTAATCTAAGTAATAAACTGTAATAATAAGAAAAATGATTAAAGAAATGTTTAAATATGTACAAAACAACTAAAATGAAACAGGATTTTATCTTTTCCCCTTTCAGATGGCCATGATGACAGTAAAGGAGTTTCCACAAATTCCCAAGAAAATCACAATTGAGTCTTCACCAGAGTCAATTTTGTGTGTCAGGAAAGAGATGGCAGAGATCATTTTAAAAGGATCAGGTACTGTTCATTGTTAAACATTATTCTTGCTAATCATTTATATCAAAGGATTTAAACCAAAATGACACACTTTAATGTAAATTGTGTTAATTATAATGGTTGAAGTTTGAAAATGTATTTTTTTTTATTTGTTTGTTTGTTTGTTTGTTTTATTTAACAATATCCTTTTCAGAATCAAAAGATGGTTATTGTTCATTCTGTGGAAGTCTGGACTTACCCAGTTCAACTGCTAACTCACTTTGGGTAAGAAAAAACTTTCAAATTAATAATCTTTAATAAGTGTTCTGATTTTAATGAAATAGATAAAGTTTTAATTATGTTATACTGTGATTCCATGCAGATACAATGTGAGACCTGCCAAAGATGGTATCACATTCAGTGCCTTGGAATGAACAATGAGGAAATTCCAAGCAAAGAGACAAGCTGGAATTGTGAACACTGTGCTACTTGCAGTTTGCAAGTAAATAGCCCAAATTTGTTTACTTTAACCATACCTAACTTTTATTCTCCTCTCCTCTCAGGTACAGATTGCACACCTGAGATGCCAGTGATCCAGGATGGGTTCCCTGTGGAGTATGATTCCTCTCAATGTTTCTTCCTATTGCCTCTTGCCATCACAGGGAGTTTTTCCTTGCCACTGTCACCCTCTGCATGCTCATCAGGGACAATCTGTTCATTTTGATTTATACATATTTTTGCACACATTTCATACTCATGTCCCTTATTATCTTTTGATTCTGTAAAGCTGCTTTGCAACAATGAGCATTGTTAAAAGCAGTATATGAATAATTGAAATTGAATTAACATATTTCTCAAGTTGTACATTATTAGTGTTTTATTGATTAATTAAATACATTTGTTATAAAAGATTTAAATATATGTAAAATTGAGAAAGAAATGGATGTTTTTATATTTAATCTTTGTATGCCAATTAGAATAAATATTTAAAAAAACTTTAAAATTTCATAGTTATTTTCTATTCACAAAATATCCACAGAAAACATATGTTGTGACTGGCACTGATAATCATTCACTAATATAGAAACAAAATGAATAAAATCTAAAATTGCCAAATATACACTTAAAAATATCAAAAAGAGTCAAAGAGAGTCAAAGAAGCTTTATTGTCACTTGAGCCGTATATAGAAGATGCAGTACACAGTGAAGTGAAACAACGTTCCACCTGCACCAGAGGTGCTACAAAGAACAAAAACAAGTACATGTGACACAGACAAACATTGAGCTAAGCTAATAACTTAAGGTCAGGACATATAACGCCAGCTTTGTGCAGAATAATAGTGTTAACAGTGGGTGCAAGAGATACAAATATTAAAGTGACACATGTAAACAGGATCAATATAAAGTGATGTATGCATGTAAACAAGACAAATTTGTGCATATGTGTTGTCCGTGTCCAGCACAGTTCAGTTCTCTGTTGAGAACAGTTCTCGTGTGTGTGTGTCTCTCCGTGTCCAGCTTCAGTTCAGTTCTCTGTTGAGATAACTGATTGCCTGAGGGAAAAAGCTGTTCAACAGTCTGGTTGTGAGGGTCCGAATGCTCCGGTACCTCTTTCCAGATGGTAGAAGGGTGAAGAGTGTGTGTGAGGGGTCATCTACAATGCTGTCTACATTGCAGATGCAGCGTGTGGAGTAAATGTCCATAAGAGAGGGAAGAGAGACTCCGATGATCATCTCAGCTGCCCTCACCATCCGCTGAAGGGCCTTGCAATCCAAGACGGTGCAGTTCCCAAACCAGGCAGTGTTGCAGCTGCTCAGAATGCTCTCGATGGTCCCTCTGTAGAAGATGGTCAGGATGGGAGTTGGAAGATGAGCCTTCCTCAGCCTTTGCAGGAAGTAGATGCTGCTGGGCTTTCCTGGTGATGTAGATGGTGTTGAGTGACCAGGTGAGGTCCTCCGCCAGGTGAACAGCAAGGAATTTGATGCTCTTGACGATCTCCACAATGGACCCGTTGATGTTCAGTGGAGAATGGTCACTATGAGCTCTCCTGAAGTCAACAACCATCTCTTTTGTTTTCTCCACGTTATGTGTAAAATATGTTAGGGTCTAAGATAAAAAATGCCATGTGCAATTACAAAACAATAACTAATATACATTTTTAAATTCTGTCACTCAAAAATCTTGAGAAGCTACTATTTTTTTTTATTAAATATAAAATGCCTGAACTAAAGGATGTAGTAAGTGAATGAGTGGGAACTATTTATGGAGGTATGTGTGTCATGTCTATGTCTCTTTGTTGATGACTCTATTTTTTTTTTTTTAAATAAGAAAATAAAAAAAATAAAAAAGTAAAAATGGAGCTGTAAAACTAAAAGTATTAAATACATAAGGTGGAACTGTCCATGATAATATTAATACCATCTCTCCACCTGTTTAGGAAGGTACTGAATTTAAAAAAAAAAAAGGAAAGAAAATAATGAGTAAATTTTAAAACAAAAGGGTGTAGTAAGTAGATGAGGGGGAACTGTCCATGGTGGTATGAGTGGCATTTCTCCAACTCTTTTGGGTAAGACGCTATTGAATTTTTTAAAAATAAAAAATGTAGAAAAATGTAAAAAATGAGTGAACTGTAAAACAAAAGGGTGTAGTAAGTAGATGAGGGGGAACTGTCCATTGTGGTATGAGTGGCATTTGTCCATCTCCTTTGGTTAAGACGCTATTGAATTTTTAAAAAATCAAAAATGTAGAAAAAATGTAAAAAATGAGTGAACTGTAAAACAAAAGGGTGTAGTAAGTAGATGTATATATATATATATACATACATTGTTTCTACATTTTTGATTTTTTAAAAATTCAATTTGTTTGTTTATATATATATATATATATATATATATATATATATATATATATATATATATAATTTAAGAAATGGAATAGGCTTATCAAACAATTACATTATTTTGCTTGTTAAAGCCCTATAGTTTTAAATATATTTAATTATCATTCATTCCATTGTGTATGCTAATGTTTAAAATGGAAAAAAAAAATGTTGCTGCATTTTTGTTAAAAATTCATATTTTATCAGTCTGGCATTTCTAGTTGGCAACGTAGTTGTTTGATCCTTCAGACGCTGAACAGAAGGAAAAATCAATATCGTTCTACGCTTTTTGTCAGTGGGATGCACTTTGCGATAATCCCTAAATCATTCCTTGCGCCGTAGAGAACAATAGGGATTATGCTTTCAAAATTTGTTTAATGTAAGCGCTTACTCAAGAAAAAAGAGGGTGTAGCTTAAAGACTATGTAGAGAGGAAATATATGTATATATGTGTCTTATTTGCGGGTTTATTTAAGCAGCGATTGAAGCCGGAAATGCGAATATGCGAATGTAAAACTAACTTTACCGCGGTGTTTAGACTTCGGCAAATTACCTCATGAACCTCATCAAAGAAGTCTTCGAGTATCCGGTTTAGGAAAGGACATTTCCGTACAGTTGTAGGAATTACACCAGGGCTCTGATACTGCGGCGGATTTCGCTATCAAGTTCCGCACGCTCGCAGCTCAGTCTGGGTGGAATGAAACGGCATTAGTGGCAGTGTTTCGCGAGGGGCTCAACCGGGAATTGAAAGCCGAAATGGCGTGCAGAGACACTAACGCACTAACATTACCTTGTCCCAGTATATATCTACTGCCATTCGTCTGGATAATCTACGACGCCAGCGTTGATTTCCTGCCTCCGCGCTGCGTTCCTTGCCAAGCCGCTCAATGGAATACCAGTCATAGGGAGGAAGCTGCCGAGCCGATGCAACTGGGAAGATCACGCGTTTCAGAGGAGGAGCGCAAACGCCGCGTGCAGCTGCAGCTTTGTTTCTACTGCGGACAACCAGGTCACAGAGTCTTCCAATGCCCGGAGAAACCTAGCACCTCTCATGTAAAAATCGTGAAGTTGGCTTCTAAAGTTTCTCTTCCTGCCTACGTCATTCATAATAACTCGTTTTTCTGTCACAGTGCTGAGTGACTCCGGATCAGCAGTGAACCTTATCGACAGCAGCCTTGTACAGTGAGGGAAAAAATGATGTGATCCCCTGCTGATTTTGTACGTTTGCTCACTGACAAAGAAATGATCAGTCTGTAATTTTAATGGTAGGTTTATCTGAACAGTGAGAGACAGAATAACAAAAAAATCCATAAAAACACATTTCAAAAAAGTTATACATTGATTTGCATTTTATTGAGTGAAATAAGTATTTGACCCCTTTGCAAAACATGACTTAGTACTTGGTGGCAAACCCTTGTTGGCAATCACAGACGTCAGACATTTCTTGTAGTTGGCCACCAGGTTTGCACACATCTCACATCTCAAGGAATTTGGGCCCACTCCTCTTTGCATCCACAAACCATTTTCAATGCCCTGGCTGAGGGAAGGAGGTTCTCACTCAAGATTTAACGGCACATGGCCCTGTCCATCGTCCCTTTGATGCGGTGCGGTTGTCCTGTCCCCTTAGCAGAAAAACACCCCCAAAGCATAATGTTAATGGGGGTGGGGGGGGGGTCTTCTGGGAGTCATAGGCAGCATTCCTCCTCCTCCAAACACGGCGAGTTGAGTTGATGCCAAAGAGCTGGATGTTGGTCTCATTTGACCACAACACTTTCACCCAGTTCTCCTCTGAATCATTCAGATGTTCACTGGAAAACTTCAGATGGTCCTGTACATGTGCTTTCTTTAGCAGGTGGACCTTGTGGGCGCTACTGGATTTCAGTCTTTCACGGCGTAGTGTGTTACCAATTGTTGTCTTGGTGACTATGGTCCCAGCTGCCTTGAGATCATTGACAAAATCCTCCAGTGTAATTCTGGGCTGATTCCTCACCATTCTCATGATCACTGAAACTCCATGAGGTGAGATCTGGCATGGAGCCCCAGACCGAGGAAGATTCAGTCCTTTTGTTTCTTCCATTTGGAAATAATTGCTGTTGTCACCTTCTCACCAAGCTGCTTGGCGATGGTCTTGTAGCTCATTTCAGCCTTGTGTAGGTCTACAATCTTGTCCCTGACATCCATGGACAGCTCTTTGGTCTTGGCCATGATGGAGAGTTTGGAATCAGATTGATTGCTTCCTTCTGTGGACAGGTGTCTTTCAAACAGGTAACGAGTTGAGATTAAGAGCACTCCCCGAGAGTGCTCCTACTGTAATCTCAGCTTGTTACCTGTATACAAGACACCTGGGAGCCAGAAATCTTTCTGATTGATAGGGGATCAAATACTTATTTCACTCATTAAAATGCAGATCAATGTATAACTTTTCTGAAATGAATTTTTCTGGATTTTTTTGTTGTTATTCTGCCTCTCACTGTTCAAATACACCTACCATTAAAATTACAGACTGATCATTTCTTTGTCAATGGGCAAACGTACAAAATCAGCAGGGGATCAAAAAATTTTTTTCCCTCACTGTACATGAACTCGGTCTGTCTACCATTCCATGCACCCCGCCTTTAAAAGTTACTGCCACAGATGATCAACCCATTGGGAAAGCCCTCCTCACTCACCACACATCTCTCATGGAGTTACAGATTGGACTTTTTCATTGTGAAAAACTAAAATTTTTTATCATTTCCTTGCCCTCAAACCCTCTCATCCTCTGCCTTCCCTGGCTCCAACTTCATGACCTGATCATTTCCTGGAAGAAAGGGTAACTAAGTGGTCCACCTTGTGTCATAAGAACTGTTTTTGCTACCAGTTAACCCGTTCATGCCTATCATGTTGTTTCCCAAGATGGCACCCGTGAGTTCGGCTGCCATCACAACTGCTCCTACCACTTTTTCTTTGTTCTTGTTTTTTAAGTTAACTTTCAGTACAGTAATACCAGCTAATTCTTCAACATGGAGTACATTCGTTACAATAGAGTACAATACTCTTATTTCTATTGGTGTACAATGTACTCACAATTCGATGTTTTTAACCCTGGATCCAAGCTGGCTGAGTGAGATCCTAAGGGAGAACAAAGGACACGACCCGAAGCGGCGGCCCCGGGGGAAACGAGCTGGCGTCAGGAACAGGCTGAGAGCCCGTGCACACTGCACACCTCTGCCTAGCATTCTGCTCGCCAACATCCAGTCATTGGAGAACAAGCTCGATGACCTCAGGACCAGGGTAAAGTTCCAGAGAGACATTCGGGACTGCAATCTCCTCTGCTTCACCAAGACATGGCTGAACCCTGCGGTGCCGGACCACGCCATCCAGCCTGCCGAGTTCTTCTCGGTTCACTGCATGGACAGAACACTTCACTTGAGTTTACATCAGTCATAGTCAGCGCCGTTTATATTCCACCTCAGGCGGACACGGACACTGCTTTATGCGAGCTGCATGAAGCACTCACACTGCATCAGACACAACACCGGGATGCTGTGCTTATTGTGGCATGGGACTTTAACAGTGCCAACCTCAAACGTGCAGCACCAAACTTTTATCAGCACATCAGCTGCCCCACCAGGGGTGAAAGGACACTAGACCAC
The DNA here is from genome assembly GCF_019097595.1 of Hemibagrus wyckioides. NCBI lineage: Eukaryota > Metazoa > Chordata > Actinopteri > Siluriformes > Bagridae > Hemibagrus > Hemibagrus wyckioides. Next base: position 3,876,948 of record NC_080738.1, on the reverse strand, counting down.
TGCTACACAACAGTCAGAGACAGCTACAAGGCACAATCTCGCCCTTCTTTTGGAAAGTCTGACCACGCCGCCATCTTCCTCATGCCAAAATATAAACAAAGGCTCAAGCAGGAAGTTACGGCTCGGAGGGAGGTCTAACGCTGGATGGACTAATCGGTGGCTTCTCTGCAAGACGCTCTGGATGATGCAGACTGGGACATGTTTCAGCGCAGCTCTGATGACATCAACATGTTTACAGAAGCAGTTGTGGGATTCATCAGGAAACTAGCGGGTGATACAATTCACAAGACTATCATCAGAATGTTTCTTAATCAGAAGCCGTGGGTGGATAAATCCGTTCATGATGCTCTGAGATCCTGCTCCACTGCGTACAACACGGGGCTCACCAGCGGAAACATGGAGTTCATTGCTTCACTTAAAATGCTGCCATTGCCTTCCTGGTCTGCTGTCCTATAGAGATATAAGTGTTACAAAATAATAATTAATAAGCAAACACAGCCTGAGTTAAAATGCAACTCTAAAATAGTTTACTATTTTTAGTCCACATACCGTAATCCACAGTCAGATGCATGAGTCTCAATTACATCAATGTCGAATGCACCTCTGCACACAGGACACTCGGCAGTCTAAAAATAATAACTTAATATATTATACTAGACTAGCAATGTTGGTTAATATAAAGATACATACATAGAGAAATCTCACCAGCTCTGCCTGGTTTTCTGGGCACACTGGTGGCAAATGGTCCTGGGTGAAGGCTTCCTAGTAATAAAACACAAAACAGTAAGAAATAACTTCACTGTTTTACTCACAGCAAATTGTACTCAAAATCTGACACCAAGTGGAACCATCTTTCTGCAGATGGTGCATGAGGCTTTGGGCATGTTTTCAAATTCTTTTGCTTCTGCTGGTAATGGAGTGGTGTCAATTTGCTCTTGTAAAGGAGCTATGTACAGTGTACACTTTCCATTTCCACTCACTCCTTTTAGCTGCTACCCATTGTATCCATTTGAGTCAGGAGGAATAACAGCCAATTTGTGTTGCCCACCCCCACCTAGAAATGGAAAACAGCAGTAGTAACAATGGGAACATTTCAATTAGAAAGAGTTGGTGCTTTAGAGTAAGTGTATACAAAAGCAATACATACCTGTGGATTTGTGTAGCAACCAGCCACCAAAGATACTTTTAAGTCTTGGATATGTGTTCCAAAGCAAATCTGTCAACTTGTGTAACACAGTAACATTTCACATGAGGTTACTGGTTCAGTGTAACAAATAGAATGTATGAATTAATTCATTTCATCATACATACACATTTCAACAAAACTTAACTGTAGTGATGCCCAAGTCATATCTGTTTAACAAAATAAATAAACAAATAAAACATACCTCAATGTGTGATGTTTTCAGTTACTGTTAGTGAACATTTTCCAAGTCTAGCCAGTACAAGCTGGAGCTCCTCATCGCCTTTGGGTGTCTTTGGACGTTTATCAAGCAGAAAAAAGTTAACTAAAAAACTCTTTTGTGGTTGTGCATAAGGTGCAAAACATCTTTTGCCTTTGGCCTCTTTGCGGAAAAGTCCAGGAAATGATCTAAAATATAAAATGTCTGATTACCCATCAAGAAGGACAACTATGATACAGATTTGATACATTTTCAGTTGCTTACATCAGAATTGAGTTAACGATAAAAGGAACACTATGTTTTGCATCCCAAGGACGCACATACCTAGCCATTTCTTGATGCACTGACTGTCCAAAGCCACTGCGCTGGGGCCTCGTTACTACTTGTCCTGTCTGTTGAGGCGACTCTGTTTGGGCTCCCGGGCCCTCAGGAGACTGACTTGTATTTCCCTGTCTGACTGGCCTGACATTCCCTGACGAACTTAGCCTGATGTTCAACATCGACACAAGACTGTGTGCCGTGTTTAAAATATCTGCTAACTGAACCTGATACAGAAAGAAACTGATAAAGTTGTGTGCCTTAAAACTAAAAACATACTAAAGTCAGAAGTATGTTATCATCAGTGTCGTTAAGTCACCGTAAAGCACTGCTCTGGCCCACAATATAACGGCAACTAGCTTTAAAATGTAGTATTTAACGAGTATTCTATTAGAATAATGTTTAATGAGATACATAAGCTATTTACCTGATTTCGTCTCTGTTGCACTCTCCTCGTCTGCCATCTTGCCGCCTCCAAGTCAAACACAGTACGAACGCATGCACAGTTTGTGAAATCGATGTATCTTCTGCTCGATACATAATGCCTGCGAGCCCGTGACGTATTTTTGACAGTAAAGTCACGGTTGTCAATTCGTATTCATAAAGGAGAAACCCCAAGCATAAAATTGCACTTTGTATTATTATTATTTTAGTTTTTTTTTTTTTGGAATCGTATTCTCACATAAGAACATGCACTACATATTTTATGTGTGATTTGACTTATACGAGAAACCACAAAACCACATTTTTGTGTACATTTTATTCATTTATGCACAACCTTAGGCCAGTATGTATGAATGTTTATTAATACACGCATGTCTTTTTTGACAGCAACCTTACCCCATACTTTAGTTTGTTATATGTGAATATAATGACCTTTATGTTTTAGGAATTTTCTGAAAAAGAGAGGCGATGTTGATGACAGAGCTACATGGACAGTAGAAACCCTGCAACACAACAAGCAGAGAGATGGTAGCAGTTGTGGAGTTTTCATTTTGAAGGTAAATGTTTTAAATACTTTCCATTGATGTGTTTAAACCTATTCCATCTGTTGTGTCCAGATGTTGGTTGTGCAGAAGGAATCATAAGCTACTGTATCATTGCTGTGTGTTATTTGTTGTTTGTTGTTGTGTACAGTGACCTTGATTGACCCGAAAGGCACATTTAAATAAAAGTGCTTCAGCTCTTCAGTTCTTCAGCTTTAGCTCTGTACCACTGCACATTGCATGTCATGGTGGATTGCATGCCCATGCTGAACTGAATAGATTCATGCTGAACCTCAGCTCAGAACTGAAGATATGTACTCACATGGTGACAAATTGAAAATATTATATCCTGATTGATTCTTATCTGCAGTTTGCTGAACATCTCCTTTCAGTGGGAGACATCAGTGGAGTTCAGATGACTTCAGATTTTGTGACGTGCCAGATTGGAAATAGCCTGGACCCTCCTGGAATTTCAGGGTGGGCTCTAGAGTAATGAAATATCCACAATAATCATCTAATGGTGTTGCCTCAGTGTGGAATAAAATTCTACTGTACTCACTACAAAAATCTGACTCCAGCTCCACACCGACCCGACAGCTCAGTCTGAGTGAGACTCACAGTCAACTAGGCCTCCAAACTAAATAAGCCAATCAAGCAGACTAGATGAATGTAGATAAGAGATTTTATTTGTAATCAGTGCTGACACAAGAATTGAGATGCTCACACATGAACGTCCCAACAACCTCTCCCTGGGGAACTCCAACTACAGCCTTTATATACATTTCCCTTATCTCTCCAATTTAACACGTCACTGGTTCTTTACTGAGACAATCCCACCCATTTTCTTTTTTTGGACCTTTTAGGTTCTTTTTTACACCATTATCTTTGAATTTACAACTTTTCAAATACCATTATAATTAAACTTTCCTAAATCATTATATTAAAAATTGGGCGTTTCCGCCCCCACCAGTGGGATTGTCTTCGGCCTCACTCTCTCCAACACCTCATTCTTCCTCAGGAGACAGCATGGGTAAGTTCTGAGTTCTTCAGGGGCCAACACCCTTTCTTTTTTTATTTTTCTACATTACACTCTACACTTCATGGCTTTTCTGATTTATCCGCTGTCTTCTATGCATGTACTCTAGACATTTCACCTGGTACCACCATCGCCGTCCAGCACACGCTGCGTTTGCTTCATAATGAGATCACTGCCGCTCAAGGTACCAGTGGAGTGAAGATTGACCATGATAATCTAGGGTGCGTCTCTGCCACTGATTGGTCCAAGTTTGGAAAGCCTGGTACTGCAGAGAAGGCCTGCCAGACTGACATCATCGATACAGCTGCCTGTTCTCCAAAGCCCTTGCAGCCTGTATGCAAGGCCCGTGACAGAGCTACATGACGCGTTAAACCCTATATTGTTCTTAAGCTCAAACGATCTAATGAATTAACCTTACCTGAGAACTCACTCCTGCTGTCCCCTGATTATTTCACACAACATCAAACACACACCTCATACATATTTCCTCATTTACAAAATTATCTCCCACACTCAGTCACGCATATTTCATGATAGAAGCACAAAAAGTTTATGGGAACTTGTGTTTGTTTAGGCAAGGCATCGGACTACTGTGTCATTTGCTCCATGTTGGAGTGTGATGCTGACAAAAGCCTAATTAAAATGGTAAATCTTTGCATTAAATACATACAACAAAATCTATGTAAAGTTGGATTACTTATCAAGGGTTACAGTGTTACACACATGTACACATAAAAGCACACACTAACAATTGCAGTTAAGTGTAAATTGTTATGCACATGTATTTGGACAAACTGTACAAATATTTAGATTTTTTCCTGTCTGCAATAGATTCTCTCATATTGCTAATTTATTACTTTTTTATACTTGTAGGTGCAGTGTGACCGGTGCAGTGTGACCAGTGCAGTGTGACCAGTGCAGTGTGACCGGTGCAGTGTGACCAATGGGCAGTGTGACTGATGGACAGTGTGACCAGTGCAGTGTGACTGATGGACAGTGTGACTGATGGACAGTGTGACTGATGGACTGTGTGACTGATGGACAGTGTGACTGATGGACAGTGTGACTGATTGACTGTGTGACTGATGGACAGTGTGACTGATGGACAGTGTGACTGATTGACTGTGTGACTGATGGACAGTGTGACCGGTGCAGTGTGACTGATGGACAGTGTGACTGATGGACAGTGTGACCAATGGACAGTGTGACTGATGGACAGTGTGACTGATGGACAGTGTGACTGATGGACTGTGTGACTGATGGACAGTGTGACTGATGGACTGTGTGACTGATGGACAGTGTGACTGATGGACTGTGTGACTGATGGACAGTGTGACTGATGGACTGTGTGACTGATGGACAGTGTGACTGATGGACAGTGTGACTGATGGACTGTGTGACCGGTGCAGTGTGACTGATGGACAGTGTGACTGATGGACAGTGTGACTGATGGGCAGTGTGACTGATGGACAGTGTGACTGATGGACAGTGTGACTGATGGACACACTTTCACTGTGCATATTTTGATCCTAAGGATCAGTTTGATTTGAATGATTTCATTTGTACAAAGTGTTTGTGAAACACATTTTCTTTTTCTTTTTGGTTAATCTACAACTAAATATTTGGGTACCAGTTGTAATTTTGTGTGGTCAGTTTGTCCAGTTCCACCACAAAATAACTTTTGGTTCATTTATTTGGTCTCTATTCTCACTTCACAGTGGGGGACCATGCATTTCACACCTAGGCCTTCACTGGTGTCCTTCCTGAATTAATCCACCTCTATACCATCATTATGACGCCACCATGAGCGTCGCTAGGCCATTTTCTACTCAGCCCTCCTAAAATTCTGCGATTCTCCATAAACTCTACACAAATTGGTGATCTCCTCAGTCCCCTTTAAACTTCATATGGAAACAGCAGCAGACTTCGGCTCTTCCCCGACTTTCATCGTGTTCTTCAATCCGCAGACCGTGACATCACAGAGTGAGGATCAGAGGACGTGTGTGTGTGTGTGTGTGTGTGTGTGTGTCTGTGTGTGAGTGTGAAATCAGGAAGTATTGTTTAATACTCAAATGTTATACACATCTATGCAATACAGTGAAATGCAATATGTTTACCATCCTACCCTGTTAGTCAAACCATTATTTTATTTATTTATTTGTTTATTTATTTATTTTTTACTATTATACCCTCAAATGAAAATTCTAGAATCGCCCCTGGACGCCACGGCAATAGATACTAATCACCCATTAAATAACAAAGTAAAAAAGACATTAGTCTACAGTATTTCACACCTCAAAAGGAATAGTCCATTTTATTACAGTTACTTTTTTCAAAAAAGACATTCTAGATGAATTATGCAGCAAACTGCAATCTCCAGAGGACGCAGCATCCGAAATGAGACGCAGTGAATATAGAAACAATGTTTATGGGCGGGTCGCTGCCTCTGACTACTCCAACTATCCAATCAAAAGACGGGAAATTGCTGACGTAATTGTATGCCTGCTGGATGGCCCCAGTGACGCCAACTCGAAATCTGATTGGTTAAGGTAACAATTTCATTAACACTTATTTTAAGTTCCGGGCGCCTGCACTATTGATTCTGAAGGCCTTAAGGCAGATTTCTTTCACCCTGGCAACACATGATGTCATCCACTAGCTGAAATATGATTGGATAAATACTCTTATCATAAATATACACTACTGGAAGCAGCGCAACCGAGAGAAACGCTATGAAATGTAGAGAATAGACTATTGGGAATAATTTAATACACATTCATGAAAAAATATATTAAATATATTAAAATGCAAGTCAGTGATTCAGATCACTGCTGTTTAGTCCAGCAGAGAAGGACTTACTGACCCTGACGGTCCACCACTGTCACTTCACCCCATAAAACTGTGCTACCCTGACGTGGGGTAGGATTTCTTTATGTAGTGCACTTCAGTTCGAAACTCCCCGTTTATATGGCTAGGATTTTCTGATAAAGTAGGAAAAACCGATGGTTCTAACTATCATTTTGCGCTCCGGTAGGAAAATCTGATAATGTAGGATAAACTGTTAGAACACCGGACATCCTCTCCCCCCACCCCCAAGTGTACATCGTCACACTAGCAGACAAACACTGCACACGGCAATGGCCGTGTTCCAATTACACCACCATGGTGTTTAAAGTGCACTACACACTGTATATATGGAAACCATTTACTGCACTATTTAGGGCACTTGCATATAGGGTAGGAAGATATTTCAGATTCAGCCATTGAAAGAGACTGACGCACTCAATTCTCGAAAGTGAAAGTATGGAGACTGTTCAGGTTGCCAGTTACGTATTATTCAAGATCTATTAATAAAATCTAGTAATGTGTTTTTATTTGGTTTGTATTTTTTTTTAAAAAAAGGAGAGAGAAATGTTTAATCTTTATGATAATAATGCCGGGAGAATATATAAACTTGACAAGGGAACAAAAAACAAGCTACATTTTTAGAGATGGAGGAAAAGACCAGGAAAATGGATGGATAAATAAATACACGTCGTTAATTGATAAGTTCATTGTGAAATGGCTAGAAAGACTAATTGGAAGGATAATTAGCTAGGGAAACGGGTGAAACATGGGAGATGATCCAGTGAAGGCTGAGAGTGAGGAAAAGTGATGATGGAATGAATAAAATGATGGAATGAAGATCAGCAGTTTGCAGATATAAACTAAAGGCTTACCACAAGAGGCAAAAATTACAAAAAGTAATGCTTTCTTAAACTGTGGATGGCCATGGTTGTGTCACTGTCAGTATCAGTGCAGACACTGCATTGTTCTTTGTGCTTCTGTTTTCATGCAATTGACAAGAACACCATTTTAGAGGGAGGTTTAGTGTTTTGTATAAATTCAACAGTGTGTAACTGAATATCACACGAGACGAAGGAGAAACTGTGATTTTATTTTTTTGACACGCATCACGTGTCCTCTTTATTGCCATACCTCCAAGTTTAGTCAACTACAGCAGTTTCTTATGTTACCAAAAGTCACATGAATAAATTCTTTAAAAAAAGAATGATCTCCTTTTCTTTTTTTTAGTTGCTGTATGTGGGCACAAGTCCTTTTTCAACTGCAATTTGTTGCCCGCCTGTGCATTCCTTCCTGTGGGAGAGTTTAAAGCAGACTTTCTTTATGGGAGTTTTGATGTAACTGGCAACCCACTTCCTCTTCGCACCAACGCGCCCTGGCAGGGTAAGTAAAGAGAAAAGGGCGTTTGTATTCTTTATTTTAGCGATGTACTGAAATACTGCCTTATGTGCTGTTTTCTACCGTACAAAGAGATTGTATTCAGGACAGAAGCTGTAACCTGGAAAGTTAAAATAAATAGATTAAAGATGGTTAGCGTGACATTGCCAGATCTTGTTTAGGCCCAGGGGCGTCGCTGGGGCTATTCATTCGGGGCTTTTTTCCCCCGGAGTGTAGAGGAATTAAGTAAATGTTGTTCGGTTTAGTTGAGCGCTGTTGCCGTTTACTGTACGGGATTTTGACTGACATCTCTCCACACACACACACACACACACACACACACACACACACACACACAGGCCAAAATACCGCGAGAGTGTGCGCTGGAATATGGGCTAGAACTGCTCTCGCGATACTTTAATGTCCTACACCTTTAATGTTCACACCACGTGACTAAAACACCTTACAGCCCTTGACCAGGAGAGCAATAAAAATATCAGAAAACACAACAATCTTATTATTCAGATAAAAGTCTAACTAATAATATTTAATGTAAACACAGTTGATAAAAGTTGGCTAACAAATGTATGTTGTGTCACAAAGGAGGCCCACTGTCTCTGATTCTGAAAACCCCTGACATATAGGACCCTTTAGAATATTATTCCATACCCAATATGTACAAATGCCTTAAATTAAATAAGCCTAAAGATAGATCTAAATAAAATATAAACTGTTAAAGCACTAAGACATTACAGTCTGAACATCATGACTTTCTATTATTCCACTAATGCAGTATTTAAGTTAAAATACAGACAGGACTTAGGTGAACAATGGACCAGAACAGACTCCATCATTCAGCTGTTCTGTCTATTGATAAAGGAATTCTCAGCACTAGAAATACTAGTATGGTAACTGACCGTTTTACTCAAGTCCAGTCTCGGAGATACTCTCTGATGAGTCCACCCTCAAAGAAATAGGATAGAAAAGTCACCAAGAGCATGAAGTAGACAAGATACAAGCAGCAGGAGAGATGAGGGAATGAGAGATGAGAGGACAATAAGAGAAGAGAAGAGAAGAGAAGAGAAGAGAAGAGAAGAGAAGAGAAGAGAAGAGAAGAGAGGCAAAAAAGAAAGAAAGAATAATACATACAGTAGTGGCAGCATAAATAAGGAATAAGAGGTGTATAATACAGATTATTGTAAAATAATAATTAAAATAATAAAGGATCTATAATATTGCATGGCATACCTGTGAGAGAGAAAATGTAATGAATTAATGAACTCCGTTTTCAGTTGCAGGACTCTGAAATGATGGGAGGAGTCAGAAAAAAGATTGAATGAAATTTTATGAAGTTACATAGTATTTGTGTTAATTTGTGTTTATTATTAAACAATATTACATAAAAATGCCCTTACAAAACGTGTTATTCTTGCTTACCCCCTGTCCCTAATTGCCCCCTGATGTTTTGGCCTCGGCCCCTGATGTTTGCAAATCCTAGAAATGCCCCTGGAACTACGTAACTGATTGTAGTTCAGATGAATTAAATTAAATAATGAATCTTTTAATTGTACACACACTTGATTTGGCTGGAGATCTGTATGTGTTTACATCTAAATCATTTAAATTAGCTTCAGCTGGGAATGTTTAGATTTTTAACATGTCTCTGTCATTAATGCATGTTTACCTCAAATCACATCCATTTATTGTTTATACTGAGTTCCTTTACCAAAAACTCCCTAATGGTCATGAAAATAAAACCTAAAAATAACCATTAGAGAACGTTCCTAGAAGGTTATTATTTGGTTTTGAAAAAATAATCAAAGGGGAATCCTGTGCTAATGTTAGGAGAAGGTTCTGTGTTTGCTGGCTCTCCTGTTTGGGGAATAAGTTGCTCCCCATTTCAACAAGCAGGGAATTATCAGCCCTAGGAGAAGTAGTGTTACTAATAGAACAATGTAGAGAGTGTCTAAAATCTTTTCCCACTACACTCTTACAGACTGACATAAATACACCTATTTTTAATGATTTATTTTCAGCAGTCAATCCATCATTGATAAACTAACCAGAACCACAGAGAGAGAGAGAGAGAGAGAGAGAGAGAGAGAGAGAGAGAGAGAGAGAGAGAGAGAGAGAGAGAGAGTGTGTGTGTGTGTGTGTGTGTGTGTGTGTGCGCGTGCGCGGCTGCGTCACTGCCCCTCCCCCTCTGCAGAATAAACCGTTAGACGGAAGTGAAACTCAGCTGCTCCATTTTGTTACGAGAGGAAAATAAAATATTCCAGGAGTAAAAGCTAAAGCTCTGATATATAAACGCTCTAAATGAAGACGTTTAGAGTTAATATAAGGAGTTTTGTTGGTTTGTACTGAAGTTTTTAATGTACACAGGTTGTTTTATGACTTGATATCGTGTGTATAGTGTTTGATTTAACACACCGATGTTGGAGTGAAGTAAACGTGTGTCCTGCTGTAATCTGGAGAAGGAGACATGACCTCCAACATGAGTGTGTCTGGAAAACAGGACTTAAAGAAAGACGAGAGGTCAGTAACTTTTACATTCACCAGCAATAAATACACACCGTCTCATGGGAACAGATCTGTATCTCTAAACACTCACTAGTTAACACAGGAACTAAACTTTGGTTTAAGGGGTTTAATAGCAGTGAATAGATCACTGATCTGATCTAAGAACAGTTTAGAGAAATCATTCAGTGAGAGAAGAGTAAAAAGGACTGTGTAATGTGGAGCAGAAGAGCAGCATAGCTTTGAGTCAGTGAACTCGACAGGCTTTAAGACCCAGCGGAGTCAGTTCTCTGTGATTGGGACTCCTGACCTCAGTGTAATTCCTGAGGTATGAGGCGTGTCTCCTGTTTGAAGAAGTGTGCAGACTGGAGCTGAATTAAAAAGATGGAATTATTGGTGTTTAATGATCAACACAGTGTTTAACAGTGCTGAGACAGCAGAGGATTAATTATTGCTGATATTTCTGTTGGAATTCTAGAATGATGGAGGGAAAGAGATCAGACTCACCAGAACCCAGCTGTGTGTCCATGAAGAGTGACGAGTCAATGGATCATCCAATTCACTTCAGAGACAGAGACAGTTCTACTGATGTGAGGTCAGTATAGTGAGGTGTTTTACAGCAGTGTTCCACCTGATCAAACTCACTGGTCTCATTATGAAGCCCTTCATGAGCTTTATCAGGTGTTGAAGCAGTAAAACACTAAACTGTGCAGTGCTGCAGCTCTCGGTCCGGCAGTGAGGACAACTGCTTTAAGAGGTCAGTTCAGCCTGCAGTCCCTGAGCTGGAGGGTCTGTGGTGCTACAGAAGAACATTTACACCTGGGATATTAATGACAATATAAACCATTTTATTCATTAATTCAATCATTTGTTTCTAAACATGTTAGTGTCAGTGATGAAATCCTGAAATCAGTGTATTGTGTTAAGAGGATAGTGTTAAATATCTGTCTCTGTATTTATTACTGTGATTTCTGCAGCTATGAATACATATAGTCCATATTACATGATGTGTTTTATTTGTTCACAGACCACAAAAGAAGAAATCAAACATCAGCAGAAATCAGCTGGACTCCATATTCAAGGTGTGTGTGTGTGTGTGTGTGTGTGTGTGTGTTTTGTAGTGTTTAATGTGTGTGTTGTCATACCTTGTCATTTCTTGATGTCCAGTAGAATTATGGGTAATCACTTGAATGAATAATTAGAATTTCAGTTGTAACTAAAGGCAAGAGGAAGAGACTTTTATTATTTTCATAATCAAAATCATTAACAAAGCACCATTCACTGTGTAAGATTCTAATATTTAGATCTGTTCCTGTGTGTTTCTGACCAGGAGCTGGAACACAAAGTCATCACTCTGATAAAGAATGAGCTGAAGAGGTTTAGGAAGCTCCTGAGTCCAGATTACCCAGCATGCACTGAGAGGGAGGTGGAGGATGAGGAGGATCTGCACAGTGTCAGAGAGGGAGCTCTGAAGATCACACTGCACTTCCTGAAGAACATGAAGCATACAGATCTCGCTAACACACTGCAGAACAGTAAGAGCTCTGAGCCATGGCTTTATTCCATCAGGTTCACTTTAGAGAGAGGAAATAGTTTTAGATATGAAGACTTTTAGTTTGAACTTTGATTTTAGTATCATGTACATCTGCTGCTTTTCTGTTCTGTTGATGGTCCAGCTTGTGGTCACTCTGTACAATGGTCCTGTTCCTTCAATAATATTTAGTAGATGAATCAGGAATGAACAGCAGCATTTGAAAGAATTTTACATTTTATATAGTGCTCAGTGATTCTGCATTAAAACATGTTATTACTGTTTATTAGAACTCGCCTCTGTGTATCAGACAAAGCTGAAATCCAACCTGAGAGACAAGTTTAAAAGAATTAATGAAGGAATCTCACAGCATGGAAGATCAGCACTTCTGAATGAGATCTACACAGAGCTCTACATCACAGAGGGTTGGAGTGGAGACGTCAATAATGAACATGAGGTGAGACAGATTGAGACAGTGTCCAGGAGACAAGCAACACAGGAGAAACCCATCAACTGTAATGACCTCTTTAAAGACAAGTCCATCAGAACTGTGCTGACTAAAGGAGTTGCTGGAATTGGAAAAACAGTCTCTGTGCAGAAGTTCATTCTGGACTGGACTGAAGGAAAATCAAATCAGGACATCACCTTCATGTTTCCACTTCCCTTTAGAGAGCTGAATCTGATGAAGGAGAAAAATCTCAGTCTGATGAATCTTCTTCATCACTTTTTCCCAGAAATACGAGAACTAGAATCAATAGACTGTGACTCCTACAAAGTGGTGTTGATCTTTGATGGTCTGGATGAGTGTCGACTTCCTCTAAATTTCCAGAAGAATGAGAGATTGTGTGATGTGACAGAGTCAGCCTCAGTGGATGTTCTGCTGACGAACCTCATCAAGAGGAATCTGCTTCCCTCTGCTCTTCTCTGGATAACCTCTCGACCAGGAGCAGCCAATCAGATCCCCCCTGAGTGTGTAGACCAGGTAACAGAGGTACGAGGGTTTAATGATCCTCAGAAAGAGGAGTACTTCAGGAAGAGGATCAGTGATCAGAGCCTGGCCAATAAAATCATCAGACACATGAAGTCTTCAAGAAGCCTCTACATCATGTGCCACATCCCAGTCTTCTGCTGGATCTCAGCCACTGTTCTAGAGAGAATGTTGGGTGAAGCAGAGAGTGGAGAGATCCCCAAGACTCTGACTCAAATGTTTACACACTTCCTGATCTTTCAGATCAAACACAAGGATGAAAAGTACCATCAGAAACATGACCCCTGATCCTCAGCAGACCAGAGAGAGTATCCTGGCACTGGGAAAACTGGCTTTCCAGCAGCTGGAGAAAGGAAACCTGATCTTCTATGAGGAAGACCTGAGAGAGTGTGGCATTGATGTCAGAGAAGTGTCAGTGTACTCAGGAGTGTGTACCCAGATCTTCAGAGAGGAGTTTGGGCTTCACCTGGGGAAGGTGTTCAGCTTTGTACATCTGAGTGTTCAGGAGTTTCTGGCTGCTTTATACGTGTTTTTCTGCTTTAAATTTAGAAAGACAAATGTGCTTGTGGAGCAAAGCACTGGACATTTTAATTTCTTCAGAAATCCAAACATGTCTGATCTCCTCAGGAGTGCAGTGGACAAGGCCTTACAGAGTGAGAATGGACACCTGGACCTGTTCCTCCGCTTCCTTCTGGGTCTCTCACTGGAGTCCAATCAGACTCTCTTACGAGACTTACTGCCACAGACAGGAAGTAGTTCTCACAGCAAACAGGAAACAGTGGAGTACATCAAGGAGAAGATCAGGGAGAATCCATCTCCAGAGAAATCCATCAATCTGTTCCACTGTCTGAATGAACTGAATGATCATTCTCTAGTGCAGGAAGTACAGACTTACATGAACAAAGGATATTACAGCTGTCTCAGTGGATCCAGACTCTCTCCTGCTCAGTGGTCAGCTCTGGTGTTTGTGTTACTGACCTCAGAACAGGAGCTGGATGAGTTTAATTTGAGGAAATATGATCCATCAGAGGAATGTCTTCTGAGACTGCTGCCAGTGGTCAAAGCCTCCAGAAAAGCTGTGTGAGTATTTTTATTTATAAATGTATTACTGCATGGTTTGTTATTTTAATGTAACACTGAACTGCACTGTTTGGATTAATGCTTGTTAATAGTTCCTCTAATCCTCTTTAAACAAACCTCTGGTACTTTTACAGAAGATTGTTTCACTTTTTACACTAACACGTCATGTCTGCACTGAGGGCTGGGCCATATGGACAAAATCTTATGGATCAGGATATGAATCATTTTATATCTTTATATTTTTATAGATGAATCATGATATATTAAGCTTTCTCTAAAATTTATATAAAAATCTGTACAAAATAACTGCATGCATTTAAGAACTAAACACATTTCTGAAGTAAACAGCAGTGAAAGACACTTTTTCTTTTCTCTGTTTATTCTGAAAGTGACATTGAACAGAACTCTCACAAATGAGAAGAAGAAAAACATCAAGCTGTCAAAATGGGATCAATATGAATAGAAAATATAAAAAGTAAATATTAAACACTCTGTTCACCTTCAAGTACCTGTTTAGGTTCAAGTTCCTCATCTTTTGTTCTGTGACACAGTGTTGTGGAGAGATTCACTCTGTCATGCTTTTATTTCTTCCAATTTTTCACATTTTCTTCCTAATTTAATCACGGCTGATTCCCACCATCTAACTGGGAACAAAATACTGAACTGGACCATACTGGAAAGAGTCAAGTTGGATTTTCTTTAAATAGTATAAATTAGTAACAGGGCCATTTGGAACAAATAGTACATTTTTATTACATTTCCTTTCTTATACTCTTTATTTAAAAGAATCATTGTTTATTTAAGAAAGAGATTCTTACTTTTTTGCACATCTATATTTTCCAAAATCCATTCTAATAAATAAAACATTATAAATCTATATTGCTAATAAAATGATTTTCTTGAGTGTAATTTTGAAAGAATAAAATTGCCCAGCCCTTACCACCTTCTGAGACAAGACGAAAAAACCAACTCTATCTTTTCACACTGTTCCTGTAAATTAACACACTTGCTGCAACTGACCAGTTCCATATGTATGACCACACACAGGCTCCCATGACTGGCTTTACCTTGTTTAATTACCTGGTTTAGTTTGAACAAATCAACCTTTTTCTTTAGTTTGGATCTGTTTGGACGTATGTGAAGACTCCACCTGTACTCGGGTCCACACCAAACACCTGAACCAGTGTGTGTGTAAAATCAGAGGTCTCCAGGTGACAGATTTGTACCTGTACGAGCACAGAGAACAACACACACCAACTGTTTTACCGTCTCTGTGAAATTCAGCATATAACTCAGTGTAAAGTACGACTAGTATTGGCATGTTATTAACTGCTAGTGTACAGCTCTATAATTCTTTATTTTCTGTAATAAAATGCACTGGATCTGCAGTGTTGGGTGTAGAAACTTGAACACAGATCAGAGTGTAGTGTTTGTAGGCTGCTCGCTCTCACCTGTGTGTGTTATGTACATGACCTAATGGTCTTCTAATAAATTGTAGCTGAGAGATTGTGGAGTTCAGAAAGACGTCCCTGCTCCTGTAAATGTCCTGATGTGGTGTCCTGTCCTCTGATTTCTGTGTGTGAGAGAAACACACTCACATTTCTGTTACAGCTTCAACTTTAGCTGGATTATGGCTGTGTGTGTGTTTGAGATCAGTGTTCTGATATTTCATCATTTCTCTTCCAGTCTGTGTGTGTGTAATCTGACAGAGGAAAGCTGTAGAGCTCTGTCCTCAGTTCTCAGCACAAACTCCTCCAGTCTGAGAGAACTGAACCTGGGTTACAATAAACTGCAGGATTCAGGAGTGAAGCTGCTCTCTGCTGGACTGAAGAATCCACACTGTACACTGGAGATACTGAGGTACACACACACACACACACACACACACACACACACACATATATATACTGTACACACACACACACATACACACACATCAGAGTTTTAATAAACACAGCAACCTCCAGTTCTCATCTGTTGTAAGTGTAATTGTAGAGATCTGATATATTGTCATTGTTGTGTGTGAGATGGAGAGTAAATGTAGTGTATATAAAGATTTTGTGTAGTTCATGTTTTCAATGCTAAAACTGAGTGTGTTAAGTGTGAGAAGGTTTTATTTCTTGCAGGATGTGGAACTGCAGTATTACAGATTACAGTTCTGAAGTCTTCTCCAATGACCTATTATTACCAAATACTTACAAAACTTCACTAATCCATGAAAATAAAATAAAGAAATTTCCTCAGGCTTGGATGAGAAGAAACAACCGGCTTTATTTTTATCAAGACGATCTTTAACAAAAATAACAGCAAAATGTCTCTCAAGTACACAGCATCAGCCCCGACGTGGTCAAGTGCACCCCCCCACCCCCCGTACAAAATCCCCTCTATTTATACTGACATCCTTACCCCTCCTATTAGTCTCATGATTGTTTTTACTGGTTAGGAAACGTTTCTCACACCCTGTGGATCCCAATCACTGACCTTCTGTGTGTGAGAGAAACACACTCACATTTCTGTTACAGCTTCAACTTTAGCTGGATTATGGCTGTGTGTGTGTTTGAGATCAGTGTTCTGATATTTCATCATTTCTCTTCCAGTCTGTGTCAGTGTAATCTGACAGAGGAAAGCTGTAGAGCTCTGTCCTCAGTTCTCAGATCAAACTCCTCCAGTCTGAGAGAACTGAACCTGAGTGACAATAAACTGCAGGATTCAGGAGTGAAGCTGCTCTCTGCTGGACTGAAAAATCTACACTGTACACTGGAGTTACTGAGGTAAACACACACACACACACACACACACATATATACTGTACATACACACACACACACACACACATGTACTGTACACTAGAGATACTGAGGTGTACACACACACACACATACACACACACACACACACACACACACACACATACTGTACATACATACACACACACACATACTGTACACTGGAGATACTGAGGTACACACACACACACACACATACACACACACATACAAACACACATACTGTACATACACACACACACAAAC
>NC_080738.1:3499836-3542336 GCF_019097595.1 Hemibagrus wyckioides | reverse complement strand
TTTCTCACACCCTGTGGATCCCAATCACTGACCTTCTGTGTGTGAGAGAAACACACTCACATTTCTGTTACAGCTTCAACTTTAGCTGGATTATGGCTGTGTGTGTGTTTGAGATCAGTGTTCTGATATTTCATCATTTCTCTTCCAGTCTGTGGAAGTGTAATC
This sequence comes from Hemibagrus wyckioides, assembly GCF_019097595.1. Classification (NCBI taxonomy): domain Eukaryota; kingdom Metazoa; phylum Chordata; class Actinopteri; order Siluriformes; family Bagridae; genus Hemibagrus; species Hemibagrus wyckioides. The sequence continues at coordinate 3,542,171 of NC_080738.1, read as the reverse complement.
TGACAGAGGAAAGCTGTAGAGCTCTGTCCTCAGTTCTCAGCTCAAACTCCTCCAGTCTGAGAGAACTGGACCTGAGTAAGAATAAACTGCAGGATTCAGGAGTGAAGCTGCTCTCTGCTGGACTGAAGAATCCACACTGTACACTGGAGATACTGAGGTACACACACACACACACACACACACACACACACATACTGTACACACATACATACACACACATATACACACACACACACACACACACACACACAAACACATACTGTACACACATACATACACACACATATACACACATGCATACACACACACACATACTGTACATACATACACACACACACACACACACATACTGTACATACACACACATACACACACACACACACATACTGTCCATACATACACACACACACAAACACACACACATATACTGTACACATACACACACACATCAGAGTTTTAATAAACACAGCAACCTCCAGTTCTCATCTGTTGTAAGTGTAATTGTAGAGATCTGATATATTGTCATTGTTGTGTGTGAGATGGAGAGTAAATGTAGTGTATATAAAGATTTTGTGTAGTTCATGTTTTCAATGCTAAAACTGAGTGTGTTAAGTGTGAGAAGGTTTTCTTTCTTGCAGGATGAGTTACTGCAGTATTACAGATGAAGGTTGTGCTGCTCTGGCTTCAGCTCTGAGGTCAAACTCCTCATCACACCTGAGAGAACTGAATCTGGACGATAATAATCCAAGAGAATCAGGAGTGAAGCTGCTCTCTGATCTACTGAAGGATCCACACTGTAAACTGGAGACACTGCAGTGAGTTACTGACTTCCTGTCTCTTTACTCTACTGTATTGTAAGACATTGAGTAATATTCAGTGTGTTCTGTATAATATTTTCAGTTTGAATGTGTGTGTGTGTGTGTGTGTGTGTATGTGTGTGTGTGTGTGTGTGTGTGTATGTGTATGTGTGTATGTGTGTGTGTGTGTGTATGTGTGTATGTGTTTGTGTGTGTGTGTGTGTGTTTGTGTGTGTGTGTGTACTGCCCTGTAGATGTGGTTTTAACAGTGGGGGGTTGAATGAGTGATGATCTGCTTCCTGATATTTTTAAATGAAAATAATTTGAGGAAACAGTAATGAGTTTTGTTATATCTGCAGTTTTATTACATAATTTCCCTCTAAATGTCTAGTTTTCTGTCTGTCCCCCTCTGAGTGGACACACTACAGGGTGGTTCTGAAGTCTTCTCCAATGACCTATTATTACCAAATACTTACAAAACTTCACTAATCCATAAAAATAAAATAAAGAAATTTCTTCAGGCTTGGATGAGAAGAAACAACCGGCTTTATTTTTATCAAGACGATCTTTAACAAAAATAACAGCAAAATGTCTCTCAAGTACACAGCATCAGCCCCGACGTGGTCAAGTGCACCCCCCCACCCCCATACAAAATCCCCTCTATTTATACTGACATCCTTACCCCTCCTATTAGTCTCATGATTGTTTTTACTCGTTAGGAAACGTTTCTCACACCCTGTGGATCCCAATCACTGACCTTCTGTGTGTGAGAGAAACACACTCACATTTCTGTTACAGCTTCAACTTTAGCTGGATTATGGCTGTGTGTGTGTTTGAGATCAGTGTTCTGATATTTCATCATTTCTCTTCCAGTCTGTGGAAGTGTAATCTGACAGAGGAAAGCTGTAGAGCTCTGTCCTCAGTTCTCAGCTCAAACTCCTCCAGTCTGAGAGAACTGAACCTGAGTTACAATAAACTGCAGGATTCAGGAGTGAAGCTGCTCTCTGCTGGACTGAAGAATCCACACTGTACACTGGAGATACTGAGGTACACACACACACACACACACACACGCGCACACACACACATATACTGTACAAACACACACACACTCACATATACTGTACACACACACACACACACATACACACACACATATACTGTACACACACACATACTCTACACATACACACACACATACTGTACGTACATACACACACACACACATACTGTACGTACATACACACATACTGTACGTACATACACACACACATACTGTACGTACATACACACACACACATATTGTACGTACATACACACACACACATACTGTACGTACATACACACACACACATACTGTACGTACATACACACACACATATTGTACGTACATACACACACATACTGTACGTACATACACACACACATATTGTACGTACATACACACACATACTGTACGTACATACACACACACATATTGTACGTACATACACACACACACATACTGTACGTACATACACACACACATACTGTACGTACATACACACACACACATACTGTACGTACATACACACACACATACTGTACGTACATACACACACACACATACTGTACGTACATACACACACACACACATACTGTACGTACATACACACACACACACATACTGTACGTACATACACACACACACATACTGTACGTACATACACACACACACATACTGTACGTACATACACACACACACATACTGTACGTACATACACACACACACATACTGTACGTACATACACACACATACTGTACGTACATACATACACACACACATACTGTACGTACATACACACACACATACTGTACGTACATACACACACACACATACTGTACGTACATACATACATACATACACATACTGTACGTACATACACACACACATACTGTACGTACATACACACACACACATACTGTACGTACATACACACACACATACTGTACGTACATACACACACACACATACTGTACGTACATACACACATACTGTACGTACATACACACACATACTGTACGTACATACACACACACATACTGTACGTACATACACACACACACATACTGTACGTACATACACACACATACTGTACGTACATACACACACACATACTGTACGTACATACACACACACACATACTGTACGTACATACACACACACATATTGTACGTACATACACACACATACTGTACGTACATACACACACACATACTGTACGTACATACACACACACATACTGTACGTACATACACACACACATACTGTACGTACATACACACACATACTGTACGTACATACACACACACACACATACTGTACGTACATACATACACACACATACTGTACATACACACACACACATACTGTACGTACATACACACACACACATACTGTACGTACATACATACACACACATACTGTACGTACATACACACATACTGTACGTACATACATACACACACATACTGTACATACACACACACACACATACTGTACGTACATACATACACACACATACTGTACGTACATACACACACACACATACTGTACGTACATACATACACACACATACTGTACGTACATACACACACACATACTGTACGTACATACACACACATACTGTACGTACATACACACACACATACTGTACGTACATACACACACACACTGTACGTACATACATACACACACATACTGTACGTACATACACACACACACACATACTGTACGTACATACACACACACACACATACTGTACGTACATACACACACATACTGTACGTACATACACACACACACACATACTGTACGTACATACACACACACACACATACTGTACGTACATACACACACACATACTGTCATTACATATACACACACATACTGTACGTACATACACACACACACATACTGTACGTACATACACACACATACTGTACGTACATACACACACACATACTGTACGTACATATACACACACATACTGTACGTACATACACACACACAAACTTTACGTACATACACACACATACTGTACGTACATACACACACACATACTGTCATTACATACACACACACAAACTGTACGTACATACACACACACATACTGTACGTACATATACACACACATACTGTACGTACATACACACACACAAACTTTACGTACATACACACACATACTGTACGTACATACACACACACATACTGTCATTACATACACACACACATACTGTACGTACATACACACACACATACTGTACGTACATACACACACATACTGTACGTACATACACACACACATACTGTCATTACATACACACACACACACACATACTGTACGTACATACACACACACACACACATACTGTACGTACATACACACACACACACACATACTGTACGTACATACACACACATACTGTCATTACATACACACACACATACTGTACGTACACACACATACTGTCATTACACACACACACACATACTGTACGTACATACATACACACATACTGTACGTACATACACACACATACTGTACGTACATACATACATACATACACATACTGTACGTACATACACACACACATACTGTACGTACATACACACACACATACTGTACGTACATACACACACACATGCTGTACGTACATACATACACACACATACTGTACGTACATACATACACATACTGTACGTACATACACACACACACATACTGTACGTACATACACACACATACTGTACGTACATACATACACACACATACTGTACGTACATACACACACATACTGTACGTACATACATACACACACATACTGTACGTACATACATACACATACTGTACGTACATACACACACACACATACTGTACGTACATACACACACATACTGTACGTACATACACACACATACTGTACGTACATACACACACACATACTGTACGTACATACACACACACACATACTGTACGTACATACATACACACACATACTGTACGTACATACATACACATACTGTACGTACATACACACACACACATACTGTACGTACATACACACACATACTGTACGTACATACATACACACACATACTGTACGTACATACATACACATACTGTACGTACATACACACACACACATACTGTACGTACATACACACACATACTGTACGTACATACACACACATACTGTACGTACATACACACACACACATACTGTACGTACATACACACACATACTGTACATACATACATACACACACATACTGTACGTACATACATACACACACATACTGTACGTACATACATACACACACATGCTGTACGTGCATACACACACACACATACTGTACGTACATACATACACACACATACTGTACGTACATACATACACATACTGTACGTACATACACACACACACATACTGTACGTACATACACACACATACTGTACGTACATACACACACACATACTGTACGTACATACACACACATACTGTACGTACATACATACACACACATACTGTACGTACATACACACACATACTGTACGTACATACACACACATACTGTACGTACATACATACACACACATACTGTACGTACATACACACACACACATACTGTACGTACATACACACACATACTGTACGTACATACATACACACACATTCTGTACATACATACATACACACACATACTGTACGTACATACATACACACACATACTGTACGTACATACACACACATACTGTACGTACATACACACACACACATACTGTACGTACATACACACACATACTGTACGTACATACATACACACACATACTGTCATTACATACACACACACATACTGTACGTACATACATACACATACTGTACGTACATACACACACATACTGTACGTACATACATACACACACATACTGTACGTACATACACACACATACTGTCATTACATACACACACACATACTGTACGTACATACATACACATACTGTACGTACATACACACACACACATACTGTACGTACATACACACACATACTGTACGTACATACATACACACACATACTGTCATTACATACACACACACATACTGTACGTACATACATACACATACTGTACGTACATACATACACACACATACTGTCATTACATACACACACACATACTGTACGTACATACATACACATACTGTACGTACATACATACACATACTGTACGTACATACACACACACACATACTGTACGTACATACACACACATACTGTACGTACATACATACACACACATACTGTCATTACATACACACACACATACTGTACGTACATACATACACATACTGTACGTACATACACACACATACTGTACGTACATACATACACACACATACTGTACGTACATACACACACATACTGTACGTACATACATACACACACATACTGTACGTACATACACACACATACTGTACGTACATACATACACACACATACTGTACGTACATACACACACATACTGTACGTACATACATACACACACATACTGTACGTACATACACACACATACTGTACATACATACATACACACACATACTGTACGTACATACATACACACACATACTGTACGTACATACACACACATACTGTACATACATACATACACACACATACTGTACGTACATACATACACACACATGCTGTACGTACATACATACATACACATGCTGTACGTACATACATACACATACTGTACGTACATACACACACATACTGTACGTACATACACACACATACTGTACGTACATACATACACACACATACTGTACGTACATACATACACACACATACTGTACGTACATACATACACACACATACTGTACGTACATACATACACACACATACTGTACGTACATACATACACACACATGCTGTACGTACATACATACACACACATACTGTACGTACATACATACACATACTGTACGTACATACACACACACACATACTGTACGTACATACACACACATACTGTACATACACACACACACATACTGTATGTACATACACACACATACTGTACATACACACACACACACATACTGTACGTACATACACACACACACATACTGTACGTACATACATACACACACATACTGTACGTACATACATACACACACATACTGTACATACACACACACACATACTGTACGTACATACACACACACACATACTGTACATACATACATACACACACATACTGTACGTACATACACACACACACATACTGTACATACATACATACACACACATACTGTACGTACATACATACACACACATGCTGTACGTACATACACACACACACATACTGTACGTACATACATACACACACATACTGTACGTACATACATACACATACTGTACGTACATACACACACACACATACTGTACGTACATACACACACATACTGTACGTACATACATACACACACATACTGTACGTACATACATACACATACTGTACGTACATACACACACATACTGTACGTACATACATACACACACATACTGTACGTACATACACACACATACTGTACGTACATACATACACACACATACTGTACGTACATACACACACATACTGTACGTACATACATACACACACATACTGTACGTACATACACACACATACTGTACATACATACATACACACACATACTGTACGTACATACATACACACATATGCTGTACGTACAAACATACATACACATGCTGTACGTACATACATACATACACATGCTGTACGTACATACATACATACACATACTGTACGTACATACACACACACACATACTGTACGTACATACATACACACACATGCTGTACGTACATACATACATACACATACTGTACGTACATACATACACACACATGCTGTACGTACATACATACATACACATACTGTACGTACATACACACACATACTGTACGTACATACATACACACACATACTGTACGTACATACACACACATACTGTACGTACATACATACACACACATACTGTACGTACATACACACACACATACTGTACGTACATACATACACACACACATACTGTACGTACATACACACACACACACATACTGTACATACACACACACACACATAGTGTACACACACACACACACACACACATATAGTGTATACACACACACACACACACACACAAACACATCAGAGTTTTAATAAACACAGCAACCTCCAGTTCTCATCTGTTGTAAGTGTAATTGTAGAGATCTGATATATTGTCATTGTTGTGTGTGTGAGATGGAGAGTAAATGTAGTGTATATAAAGATTTTGTGTAGTTCATGTTTTCAATGCTAAAACTGAGTGTGTTAAGTGTGAGAAGGTTTTCTTTCTTGCAGGATGAGTTACTGCAGTATTACAGATGAAGGTTGTGCTGCTCTGGCTTCAGCTCTGAGGTCAAACTCCTCATCACACCTGAGAGAACTGAATCTGTACGGTAATAATCCAGGAGAATCAGGAGTGAAGCTGCTCTCTGATCTACTGAAGGATCCACACTGTAAACTGGAGACATTACAGTGAGTTACTGACTTCCTGTCTCTTTACTCTACTGTATTGTAAGACATTGAGTAATATTCAGTGTGTTCTGTAAAATGTCACATCTAGTGTGTGCATTACGCTTCTGTTGTTCATAAGGAATGTGATGAGTGACTCTGTTTAACGTTGTCTGTAATTCTGTCCTCTTCTGTCTTTCAGAATTAAATGTTATAAACTCACCAGGTCTGGTGTATGACCGGAGTCTGACCTCAAACCTCTTGTCCAGGATAAAGCAGTAGTGGTGAAGCGTTAGAACCCGTCCCACATTTCCAGCAGTTTGGGAGCTGAATCATTCATATTCAGATGTAGAAGTTCCAGAACAATAACCGTGACTGACCACATCCTTTTATCCACTCAGCTACAAGTTACTTCAGGCTTTAATCACATATTTTATAATCCAAAGTCCAATCCTTCAGCATCTACACACAACACAGAGATATCATCACACCATCACACTGATTACACAAACACACATCCAGCTGTTGGAGATGTTTATAGTCAATTTTTACCTCCTTATTTTTATATCACATTTGTTTCTCCACAGATGATTGAGTTACAGTTGGAATATTTATCTTTTTTTTTCTTTAAAAATTACTTATTTTCATATCTCTGTTGTTTGTTTGCTAATCTGTGTTTAATTGTAACCATGGTAACAGGTCTGCTGATTGATTTGTTGTTGTAGTGACCCAGTTTTGTATATATGTTGTATACTTGTCATTTCCACTGTGTGTAATTACAGAATAAACAGTGAGTGTGAGTGAAACACAACAATTCAGGTGTTTGAGGTGTGTTTGATCACAAACCTTTCGTCCACAATGCTGTTTGCTTTGAGGATGCAGCGTGTGGAGTAAATGTGGTCTCCCAGTCAGGAAATCCAGGATCCAGTTGCAGAGGGAGGTGTTGGTGCCCAGCAGACTCACTAGTAGACAGAAATAGTACCATGGTCAAATAAGTCAAACTTAAAAAAGTCCTTGTTCATCTTAAGTAGAAGCTGGTTCTCAAAGTTATGCCAATTAATTGCGCCACTTCTTGGGCTGAAGATCAATCCAGCTTCACTAAAAAGTCTCTCACAGGCCTCTGAGGCAGGGAGGGCTGTGTCCAGCTTAAGTGACAGGTTGGATAAGGCTGGATAAGATGTCAGCATAGTCATACCTTCAGCTGTACATGTTAGGTATGCATCCAGTTGTTTGGATGTCACCTGTGTGCACACATGCTTTATATCAGAGAATAAACCCTCTTCATCCAAAGTGCATGAGGAGTTGTCAGCAGGCTAAAGACTCTCATCATGATCAGGAAGATGTCAGACGTGACAAAGATGATGACGTCCGACCCTACGTATGACTGGACACTCATAAATGATTATTTAATGGGTAATGTTTACTCAAATAATTCTATTCCAATAAAATTAAAACCTCTTTACTCGTTAATAGAACACAAAAGTTTCTTGTTGTGTTAACTAAATGCCAAGTTTTAAGTCCTATACTGATATTGTTTAGAAGTTAATAGAAGTGTTAGGGCTTACAGTGAGGAGGAATCTGCAATGCAAAAAAAAACAGATATTAGAATAGAAAAGGAAAGAAAACATTTTCTTATTCCACAAGCAAGTTGTCTGTTACAGAACTCGATAGTGATCCAGTGCAATCACACAATCTAGACTATTACAGCATTACAGCACATCTAAGATCATATTAATTAGGTCTACTGCATCTTCGCTGTCTAACCTCGACTTTGTCCTCTGTCCTTTGTCCTCACTCCGAGCCACTCAACAGCTGGCATTTCTCACTTAACATCTGTCTGTGCAGAAGATTTATTCATCTTCTGCACGCGCTTCATGCTCATCAGGGTTGCAGAGTGAACGAGTCAGGAATACACTCTGGATGAAACCCCAGTGCTACACACACACACACACACAAACACACACATACACACACACACACACACAGGGCACAATTTAGTATTAAATCCACCCACTGCTCCCATTGTGTGTAAGCTCTAGAGAGAGTGTGGTGTGTGGAAACCCCTGAAGTCAAGTTCGCCGATGACACGACCGTGGTGGGTCTCATCAGCAAGAACGACGAGTCAGCATACAGAGAGGAGGTGCAGCGGCTAACAGCCTGGTGTAGAGCCAACAACCTGTCTCTGAACGTCGACAAGACTAAAGAGATGCTTGTTGACTTCAGGAGAGCACAGAGTGACCATTCTCCACTGTTCATCGACGGATCCTCTGTGGAGATCAGCAAGAGCACCAAATTCCTTGGTGTTCATCTGGCAGAGAACTTCACCTGGTCACTCAACACCAGCTCCATCACCAAGAAAGCCCAGCAGCGCCTCTACTTCCTGAGGAGGCTGAGGAAAGCCCACACTGCAAAAACTAAAATCTAAGAAAGTAAAAAAAGTCTTATTTCTTGAAAATATGTCTTGTTTTTTGACATGAAAGATAAAAAGTCTTATAAAACATATTGCACATTAGATTATAAATCTTAGTTCAATAAATTTTGACTTGATCGGTCTTACCAAGTAAATTTTAACTCATTTTAATCTCCATTTTACTAGAAACGTGACAGCTATAAAGTGCAACCTGTTGTTCATATTGAGTTAGATTGCTGTGCTAGATTTAAGAATAAGACCACACCTAAAAATTCCAATTTCAAGAATCTTTAGTAAAGACAAAGATTTAAGTATTTAATTTTTGTCTGTTCAAGTAAGACAAATTTCTGTGAACATAAACACTTCATGAAAAGGTGTTCCATTCTGATTTATTAAATTTCTCATTCTCAAAAGACAAATTTACAACAGTGTTCAAATGTACCATTGTCATAATGTACACAGCACAATCACATCGAAGTAACACATACAGAACTGTGTCTCCAATGACAGTCAAAACTCACAGCACTTTACATGAATCTTAAAATTTCCCGTACGGATTTATATTAACACGTACAATTTTTATTATATTATGCTGAAATGAACTAAATGACTTGAGCATGTGACCTGAGGCTGAGCTCTGATTGGCTTGTTTCGAATTTTCCTCAGGCCGCAGCACTCTGCGCTCCGGACCCGCCCACTTTTGTTGTTAGCGAATCAATATTATTGTTATATATTTTGGCCTCATATGATTGGACCATTCTCAACGAGTCTCATTACCGCGCAGCAGATGGTCAGTTAACGGACAGGTACTGATTAATATGGAAGCAAGCGAAATATCTCGAGATGAAAGAGAATTCGGTTCTATCTTTACAAAAATAAACTTTCACAAGGAGTTCGGATGAAGAAAAGAAAAGAATCAAGGAGCTTGGACCACATCGACCCAATCTGCAAACTCAGCAGCAGTCAGTTTTTTAATGATTACCTTCATTACATTACTGATAATAAACCCACATTGAACTCAGATTCACTGATTTACAGTACAGTAATTGCATGCTTTTGGGTATTGGATATAATTATCCCAACTTCTCATCAGTGCATTGATTCAGTGACGGGATGACGTTTTGTACTGCGCATGTGCGAGCAGTGCGCTAACGTGCTAGTTATGAAAAGGCATTTCCTCCTGCCAGATTCTCACCATGGAGGAGCTCGATGATGCTGCAGTTTCCACTTTAAAAGGTTAGTCATTTGTTCAAAGTTGTTGAAATTTTATTAATTCACTCTGTTGGTCATTCTTTGTTTGAAATCGAGTTTTAATCGAATATGTTTCCCACTGGAAACCCGTTCCTGCAAACAAATGAAATCAGCTGAACATTTTACAAAGTTCAGTCTCTTTTTTGAGATCTGTTCAATAATGAGATTTCATTCTGTCCCATTTTGCTCTCCATCTTGTGGTAGTACTATTTAGTATTATTTTGTATTTTTTTTATTATTCTTATTTATTAAAAGCAGCTTATTATTTAAATATAACCTCTTTGTGAAATCATACAGGCCAATTCAACTGAACAATCACTTCTACTGCTTTATTTTATCATTAACACTTTATAATAAACTTGTATTATTTGGCATTAGTCATCTGTATCTTTACAATGCTTGTAGCCTAGATCTTTGTCAGCAGCAACATACGTTTTTATATTTATGATGATTACAGTAACATTAGTTATTTCATTATGAACTCTACAGTGAGCATTTGTACTGTTTAATTTATTATTGTGAAATATTATAATTGATGACATTATAATTATTATTATAGATTATAATAAATATAAGTGTTTTACTGGTTAAATGCTGTAAACATATGTTGATTTGTCAACATGCATAAAGCATTTACTGATTTACTGTTAGTAAATATAAAAAAGTGTTATATTCATATTTTATCATTATAATGTGTTTGTTTCATAGCATTCATGTTTCTGTTGGTTTCAGAAAATTGTTTATTAATGATAAAATGTTAAATGTTATTAAAAAGCTATAATAAAATGAATAGATTTTTTACGGTATATAAATTCTGCATGCAAAGAATGACCCATATGCATCAATGCTAACTAACATATTTCTACGTTTTCTAAGCTGCTAACATTGGGGAAGACATTTTACCGTCTCTTTCAAGAGAGGATATTTGATATCTCTTTCCTGGTCCTGAGCCATTTGGCTTTTGACTCATAAGGAAGAACAGGTAATTTTATATAAAATACTTGTGTATACATGTATACACAATATACATGCAAACCTAGTTTTTTAGTTCAAATTAATATAGATCATCTCTCGTGTGTGTGTGTGTGTGTGTGTGTGTGTGTGTGTGTGTGTGTGTGTTTCAACTAGTTGAACATGCCATTGCTGTTTTTACCGCCCTGCCACTGCTCTTCCCATCCGGCTCTGCAGCACCCAAGAAAAGGGGCCCAATCAGTGAGGCTCTTTTTCATGTTCCTACGGTGAGTTTTGCTTTTGTAGCGTTATCTAATTAGCAGGTGTTTAAGAGGCCTACACTTTCAATTAAATAATGGGTTAAAAACAAGATTTGGCTACTCAAATTGCTCACCCAGTGTTAAAAATAACCTGATAAAATTACCTACATGCTCAGCCTTTGGCAAAAAAAAAACCCCAAACAACTCCTTTTGTAGATTGTAAATGCTGTTACATGTAATGTGAATATCTGAGTAAAACTCATCTGTTAAAGGACATTTGGAGCAGTGTGGTTGTCTGCGATGTCTTCATATTTACCAAGGTGGAGCTACGACTCAAACTGGAGACAGATGTCTCACTAATCATTCCCACTGCACAATATATTTTGCTTTTTATGCTGTTTGTATTCTAAAATCATATTATTGGTCTTCTAGCTCTCAGAGATACACTATATTGCCAAAAGTATTCACTCACCCATCCAAATAATCAGAATCAGGTGTTCCAATCACTTCCATGGCCACAGGTGTATAAAATCAAGCACCTAGGCATGCAGACTGTTTTTACAAACATTTGTGAAAGAATGGGTCGCTCTCAGGAGCTCAGTGAATTCCAGCGTGGAACTGTGATAGGATGCCACCTGTGCAACAAATCCAGTCGTGAAATTTCCTCGCTCCTAAATATTCCACAGTCAACTGTCAGCTGTATTATAAGAACGTGGAAGTGTTTGGGAACGACAGCAACTCAGCCACGAAGTGGTAGGCCACGTAAACTGACGGAGCGGGGTCAGCGGATGCTGAGGTGCATAGTGCGAAGAGGTCGCCAACTTTCTGCAGAGTCAATCGCTACAGACCTCCAAACTTCATGTGGCCTTCAGATTAGCTGAAGAACAGTGCGCAGAGAGCTTCATGGAATGGGTTTCCATGGCCGAGCAGCTGCATCCAAGCCATACATCACCAAGTGCAATGCAAAGCGTCGGATGCAGTGGTGTAAAGCACGCCGCCGCTGGACTCTAGAGCAGTGGAGACGCGTTCTCTGGAGTGACGAATCGCGCTTCTCCATCTGGCAATCTGATGGACGAGTCTGGGTTTGGCGGTTGCCAGGAGAACGGTACTTGTCTGACTGCATTGTGCCAAGTGTAAAGTTTGGTGGAGGGGGGATTATGGTGTGGGGTTGTTTTTCAGGAGCTGGGCTTGGCCCCTTAGTTCCAGTGAAAGGAACTCTGAATGCTTCAGCATACCAAGACATTTTGGACAATTCCATGCTCCCAACTTTGTGGGAACAGTTTGGAGCTGGCCCCTTCCTCTTCCAACATGACTGTGCATCAGTGCACAAAGCAAGGTCCATAAAGACATGGATGACAGAGTCTGGTGTGGATGAACTTGACTGGCCTGCACAGAGTCCTGACCTCAACCCCATAGAACACCTTTGGGATGAATTAGAGCGGAGACTGAGAGCCAGGCCTTCTCGTCCAACATCAGTGTGTGACCTCACAAATGCGCTTCTGGAAGAATGGTCAAAAATTCCCATAAACACACTCCTAAACCTTGTGGACAGCCTTCCCAGAAGAGTTGAAGCTGTTATAGCTGCAAAGGGTGGACCAACGTCATATTGAACCCTATGGATTAGGAATGGGATGTCACTTGATTTCATATGCGAGTCAAGGCAGGTGAGCGAATACTTTTGGCAATATAGTGTATGTGATGTGAACTTGAACTGAAGATGGGTATCTGTAATGATTAGGCATAACATTCTGAGCACTGAGAACAGCTCAGTGGGGTGCAGACTGCAGCTCTTGTGGGGTGTTCCTGGTCTGCAGTGGTCAGTATCTGTTAAAAGTGGTCCAAGGAAGGAACAGTGGTGAACTGGAGACGGGGTCATGGGTCAAGGCTCATTGATGCACGTGGAAAGCGAAGGCTGTCCCATGTGATCCGATCCAACAGACGAGCTACTGTTGATCAAATTGCTGAAGAAATTAATGCTGGTTCTGATAGAAAGGGGTCAGAATACACAGTTCAGGACAGTTTGTTGTGTATGGGGCTGCAGAGCCACAGACCAGTCAGGGTGACCATGCTGACCCCTGTGCACCACTGAAAGCACCATCAATGGGAACGTGAGCATCAGAACTGGACCACGGAGCAATGGAAGAAGGTGGCCTGGTCTGATGAATCACGTTTTCTTTTACATCACGTGGATGGCTGGGTGCGTGTGTCTCTTATCTGGGGAACACATGGCCCCAGGATGCACTAAGAAGGCGAGCTGGCGGAGGCAGTGTCCTGCTTTGGTCAGTGTTCTGGTGGGAAACCTTGGGTCCTGCCATCCATGTGGATGTTACTTTGACACGTTCCACCTACCTAAACATTGTTACAGACCATGTTCATGGAAACGGTATTCCCTGATGGCTGTGTCCTCTTTCAGCAGGATAATGCACCGTGCCACAAAGCAGAAATGGTTCAGGAATGGTTTGATGACCACAACAACCAGTTTGAGGTGTTGACTCTGCCTCCAAATTCCCCAGATCTCAATCCAATCCAGCATCTGTGGGATGTGCTGGACAAACAAGTCTGATCCATGGAGTCCCACCTCACAACTTACAGGACGTAAAGGTACCACATGCACATACCAGATACCACAGCACAACTTCAGGGATCTAGTGGAGTCCATGCCTCGATGGGTCAGGGCTGTTTTGACAGCAAAAGGCGGACCAACACAATATTATGCAGGTGGTTATAATGTTATGGCTGATCGGTGAATGCTGCTTTTTTTTATTTACTTCATAACATGAACTATTCTGCAGAAAGGATCGTATAAATCTGTGTTTGGGCTCCAAGAAGGAGTATTCTCCTAAACCATGCTAACAGTCTAGCATTTCTGTACAATGTTTACATAATAATAATAACAATAAAGTACTGTTTGTATGTGTTTTATACTAAATAAAAGTTCACTGTATGATAGACAGTAAAAAGTGTGTTTTTAATCAGCTCCAGTTTTTTTCACCTCCACCACAATGTCTAAATGTAAGAGTCTATAAAGAAAAAACATGGAAACGGTGAGATTTTAAAAATCAGAAATTAAAATGCTGTAAAGGTTCTGTATATCAAATACTTTATTATCATCTTTATTATCTGACACATTCAATCAAAATTTTCAGGCTTTTGTAAAATGTTGAACATCAACATTAACAGTAAAACTCAAGGGTAATACTCTACCAGCATCTGGTCTTATGTAACCAATGGTACACAACATTTGGGGAAAAAGAAATAAACAGTCAAAAGTTAAAGTGATATTTCTCCCAAAAATGAAAATTCTGTCATCATCTCACCTGCATGTCGCTCCAAACCCATAAGAAATTAATTTATTTTCAGAACACAAATGCAGACATTTTTAATGAAATCTGAGATTTCAGTCCTTCTGTTGAAAGTCTATTTCCCCAAAACTTGGACATTTCAAAAAAATTCATAAAAAGATTGTAAAATAAATTCATATGAATCAAGAAGTTTAATCACAGTCTTCTGAAAAGACATGATCACTTTATCTGATAGATTTAATTAAGGTTTTATTCACATATTAATGCTAAACAACTAATATAAACAGAATCAAGCATGTTTGTGCTTCTATTTACCAAAACTGAATGCTGTAAACATTGTTGAATGATCGATGTTTATATATAAATAAAAGCCTAAATTCGATCTGTTCATTATATAAAGTCATAATGACTTTTCAGAAGACTTCGATTAAACTTTCAACAGAGGGACATAAATCTCGCAGATATCATTAAACATATCTTAATTTGTGATCCAAAGATGAACGAAAGACATGAGGGTGAGTCAGTGATGACAGAATGTTCATTTTTGGGTGAACTGCCCCTTTTTAGAAACATTAATTGAACTACACTAACAATGTAGAATTACAAAAAAAATAAATAAAAATAAACCTGTTGAACATTACAGTATTAAAACATCTGGACTCAGAAACAACTCCTCACAGTCCTGGAGATGGTCTTCTCTCCTGCTGTGCTCTAATGGCCCTCTTTCCACCCCTGTCTCTTGCCCCAGTGAACCATTTGGAGATCCTTTTCTGCCTCTTTTTGGTTTACATCTTCAGTCATTGTGTCCTTTTTCAGTCCACCTGTAAAAGCAAATGCACATTAACATCTGAAATGTCCAGCTGTATATTATGGTAACACTTTATTTTTGGTGTCCCTGTTCCAGTGTCATTGTCCATTCAAGTACTCAGTGATATTAATGATGAAAATCTACTTACAGGGTAAAAGGTCAGTTTACCCCAAAATCAAAACGTGCGCGCGCTCTGACAAAAGAAAACGGCTCTTTTTAATGCACGGTGTCATTATGCGCTGATTTAGATCCAAATACAGTGTAATTAGTGTAATTATCAGTCACACACAATAACTTAAACACATATACGTTTTTCTGTGTATGTGGAAAAAATCCGGCGAGTCTCTGCCCTGTTATGAGCAGGACAGAGCTGACCACCGGGAATTCCCCCGGTTCACCTGATGACCACTCCGGGCCTGGTCTCACAACTGTCTGAAATTCACCCTAAATGACCTCGCCTCCGAAAGCAGCACTTTACTCTTCTAGATCCCTGATCGGATACCTCAGAATTCACAATTATGCTAATTGTGCTAATTATTATAACTTGGCGCTCCGTTCGTTCCTCATCAGCAGCTGGCTGTACGGTAAAGTCACATTTACCTCAGGGGAAAAAATGGCGGCTAACCTTACACAGCCACAAAATACACAAGGAAAGCAGAAAATAAACAAAAATGTGTTCAGAGTCAGGAAACAAAAACCTCTACACATTACTATCAACACATATAACCATATTTTAATCCTCACACACGCTTAAGTGATTATAACTGTTTCACGCTTCTCCCCAACCCCCCACAGAAAAGTTATTAACATTAGTTTAGCGGTTTTAAAGATCATTTCAACAGATAATAAAGATATCTTTAGAAAATATTCATTTACCCGCTTATTCCGCTCCACATCCACGTCCTTCAGCCGCCTTCAACAGATGAAGTGATCTCCCTCCCGCCTGTCACTCACTGGGTCTGGAAGAAACTGTATCCTTACGCCATGGCGGGATTTCCTCTACTTCCAATATTTAACATCTTCACAGCTGTCATTTTAAATTTCCGCTTATTTTCAACTAAGATCACATGATACATGATATTATGATATAATGTTATAAGAAGAAATTCGTAAGGAATCATTCAAAGCAGTAGGACTACTTTGTCAAGCGGAAGGTGTTGTCAGTGAGTGAGTAGGTCTTATTGAACAGGTAGGTCCAGTGAGACCCATTTAAATGTCTTCCTTTCCGATTTCTCCTCATTCCCAGTTAAATACATTTTGATAAATGCACAGGCAAGTGAACACTGTAATGCTGAACATTCACACAAAGAAACAAAATAAAATAAAATAAAATAAATGGAACACAATGGAAAATAATGCATTTTTATTTAAAAAGTAGCTATATCAAAAATCTGTGATATTCGTTGTTTTAAAGTGATTAGTAACCACATTTAATTATTTCAAAACGATTAAAGGTATAAAGATGTATTTTAGGTGTGAAATCATTTTGCCCACTTAGATCCTATAAACTCAAATTCAGATTTTATTTGTCACATACATAATGGTACACAGTGTGATATGCAGTGAAATGCTTACACGACTGTTTTGACCTCGAAAAGGAAAAGGAATAAGGACAGAACAAAAGACAAGGATAAAATATAAAAATACGAAATATAAAATATAAGAATATGAATTATACTAAAAATACGAAATATAAAAACAACAAGTTCACAGTAGGCAAAAAATAAAATAGAATAAAAATAGAATAAAATATAATAAATATAAATAAAGTAAGGTATGGTATATATGTATATAGAATATGTGTATAAAATAGAATATGTATATTGGAAGTGTAAAATACAACAACTGTGTTATGCAAAATTATATAAAATTATATAAAGTGAATAGTGTGTAGTGCAATAGTGTCCAAGGTGCAGACAGCAGCAGTACGGGGTGGTCACGGAGTGGAATAAGGTGATGAGAGCAATGGTATTGTCCATCATTAAAGTGCAGATGTGCATTTGTATGTAAACGGGAGCAGACTGTGCAACATGTATGTTTATGTGTTGTATTGTGTGCAGTCTTGAAATGTGCAAATGTGCAGATGTACATTTGTGTGTTTGTGTGCCACAGTCCTGCAATGTCCAAATGTCCGGTGTGGTTGGTTGGAGTTCCAACACGTGTGTAGGAGCATAGTAGGTCTAATCAGTTGAGTCCTATGTGAGGTTCTGATTGAGAGACCGTATAGCCTGCTGGAAGAAGCTTCTCCTCAGTCTCTCAGTGTTGGCCTTCAGGGAGCGGAAGTGTTTCCCTGACCTCAACAGAGAGAAAAGTCCATTGTTGGGATGGCTGAGGTCCTTCACGATCTTCCTGGCCTTGGTCCAGCACTGCTTGTTGTAGATCGAGTGCAGGTCAGGGAGCTTGGTACGGATGATGTGCTCAGCTGATCACACCACCCTCTGAAGAGCTCGTCTGTCCTGCATGGTGCTGTTCCTGAACCAGGTGGTGATGTTTCCCATCAGGATGCTCTCTATGGTGGAGGAATAAAAGTTCCTTAGCACCACCAAAGACAATGTTAATGTGGTGACCGTTACCTGGCATCACAGCCACTTCCCGAGTCTAAACAGCACTTCCGCTTCCTGTCCATGTTTAAATATACCTGTGTGTTTAATTCTTTTAATTAATAGCACGTTAGCTATTAGTGCTGTCGGGTTTCCTCCAACCTCTGTTTGATTCTGTGATCACGTTATCGCGATACATGCCCCTGCACCTCAATATATCATTTTAAATCTAAATATATACATTTTAATAACAAAATAATATGTTCTGAAATCACTTGTGTAAGTTATAAATGCAAAAGAAAGCTGTTTTTAAGTTTGGAAGGATTTCGTCCCCCGCCTCTGCCTCACAGTGGTTTAGTCCATCGCCTGCTATCCCCGATACACATTAGCCCGTGTTTAGAGAGTTTGTGGCTCAGCTGTGGATCCCCGAGGAACTAGTTACTTTACTAATATAATAATAATAATAATAATAATAATAATAATAATAATAATAATAATAAAGAACGAATAAAGGGTGATGAATAAATAAAATAATAAAGGGTGTTTTGCACTGTGTCTTGTTTTGGATGGATCTTGACTGCCATCGTGTGGACAAAATTAGGAAGTTCACGCTCCCAAAAAAAGTATATTTATGTTAAATAGGTAAAAACTGAAAAATCTTTCAAGGAGTGTTTTTCAGTGTTTCTCTTCACTAGATTAAATTATTAATAGGATAAATAATAAACAAAATATTAGTGCCATCATGTTGCCACATTTAGGAAGTGCACGTTACACACCGCTTATAAATCTATATTTGTAGTTATTTTTTTCCAGTGTGCTGTTTGTCGCCTTTTTAGAACACTACTACTACTGATAAATAAATAATTAAAACCTACTGTTATGAATGCTTTCTATACTTTAAGGCATTTTTTCCAGTTAGAATCTTCTTACTTGGTTCACAGGTTGTTTGAATACGGCAGGTCACAATCAGGGCCGTACCAAGGTTTTTTTAAATACTGAGGTCCCAGAATAGAGACTGGTAGGGGGGTTCAGGGGGGCATGCTCCCCCCAGACAATTTAGATTTTCCTGACCTACATGTGTGCATTTTAAGATGTTTTGAGGCTCATAAATTGGATAACAATATACACAGCAAATTTAATAGTGTTAATTCAACTCGAATAGAGTTAAATTCAACACTTTTAAAGTGTCTATATTGGTCCACACTAAAACGAGTTAAAACAACGTTTTTAAAAGTGTCAAAATCCTAACACCATTACAGAGTTGCAGCAACACTCACAGTAGTTGAAATTTAACACTGGCAGTGTTGAATTTAAACAACTCTAGTGTTCAGTGTCAAAATTTAACTCCAACAGGGTTTTTTTTTTTAAAACACTAAATAGAGTTAAATCTATATTAACACTATTGAAAGTGTAAAATATAATTCTTTTTTAATAGTTGATTTTTATTTGAAAAACACTACATGGGAGTTAATTAACAATCCCTAATTTCACTCCCACAAACAACACATACTTATATTTAGAACAAAATGTACAAATAAACAGAACAAATCAACTGAATCAATTTTTATTTCAGACAAGCACACCATATAAACAGCTCTGCTTTGTCGCAACAACAGAACCTCTCCACAAAAATACACTTCACACAGTATGACAATGTGGCACAATGTATGTTTTTTCATCCATCACATTAGAAAACTGTCTGTCATGAGGTCTGTAATAAATCAACTCCTTAAGTGAAAAAACAGCAAATGAATCTACTCTGTCCTCTATACAGTATGCATTCAAATGATCATCAAAATAAAGAGTGTCCACTCTAGAAGTCAGAATGAAAGCTTGCTCATCACTTATAATGATGTTGGTTATCTTTCTGAAATAAGAACAAAATTTCCATATTTGTTCTAACACAAACAAACATATCAATCTGATATTCTGTTCCATAGTTCTTCACCCAGTTAGTGGTTGACACTTCACAGTATGCATTAACATTGTTGATTTGGTGATGTTTTTAAAATTCTTCACAGATCTTTTAAAAAAGCTATGTTTGGCCTCAAACCTCATGCACCAGACATGAAGAAGTGGACCTATTTTACGAATACAACGTGGATAATGTACCATGAAATGGTGCTTTGGAATTAACCTTTTTTGTGGAAACAAAGACCTGAACAGCTTGTGGTGATCATTAATCAAGTGTTTCAAATAGTATGTCATGCCATCTGTTATAACTGGTGAAAATACAATATTCACAATCTGAATCAATAGGAGGAGCAGGTGTCGGAGAAAAAATAATATACCCAGCTTTGAATTATATACCTAGCTTTAAAAGTAGCTTAAGTAATAATGTATAAGAGTTATTTAGCCATTGATTAAGTAGTTAACTTTGATTAATAATAGCTATAATAATCAGATATAGCCTCATAGTCTTTATAATAATCATGCAGAATTATTAATGGCAGCATGCTAGTGTAATAACCACACTGGGACTGAAGAAACAGAAAAGAGGAGAGATTTATTGGAACATTAGGAGTTACAACTCAGTCAGCCAGCCTATCCAATGGGATCAGTGGGACCGGGGGGTCAGTTGTAGAAGAGTGGGAGAAGTTGGGGGCGAATAGTCAGGAGAAGACTGGGGAATATCATGAACACTGTAAGGCATAGGCACAAATTCAGGAGAAAGTTGGGGAATGTCAGGGGAATTAGGAGATGAAGAAGAGTCAGAGGAAGAATCATTAGAGGAGATCTCAACAGGGAAATCCTCAGTCTGGACGCCTTGAGAGGTGGTGCGTGTCCAATGCCAGTAGAAGGTCTGAGTAGACTGATCACAGGTTGTGGGGTGAAATTGGGTGCTCTGATCAAGACAGACGGTATCTCTCACGATATGGTGAGCGAGGTAAGGAGACTCAGGAATAGAGGATTCAGATAGGTGCTCCAGGAAACCAGTAAGTTCAATGGCCAGACAGGATAGCTGATACTGGCGATAGCGTCGCAGAGCACCCCTGGGACTTCTCCGGAAGATAGCGCGGCGGGCTGACTGAGCTAGGAAAAATAATGGGAAATGGGAAGAGATGAGTGAAGATGAGTGAAGTGCATATTGCGTGACTATGTAGTCAGCAAAAGAGAGCGTGTACTAAGGCAAAAGGAACACAGTGTGGGAAGTAGGCCAGGTCACAGTGACATGACAGTGATAGGCGGGTAGAGGAGACAATAGCATTGGAATACTAGCAACCAGCAGTGATGAAAAGAGAAAAGGATATGAGGCAGCTTAATGGCACAGCTTATTTTAAAAATAGTAAATAAAACTTAGATCAAGTAGGTAGAGGGAAAAGTCATCATGACATAGAGGAAGAGAGCAAGGTACTTACACATTGTTGTGGAGGGCAACGCGCGAGGAAGCACCTTTAAGAGGTGACGGTCAAATGAAGTCAATAAGGAAGTGGCACCTATAAGTAAGCGCCAATTTTTTCTAAAAATTGTTGACTTAGCCTAAAAATAAGGGGAACTGGAGAGGAGGAAAATTGACGTCATCAAGGGGAGGATGGTATCAATTTAGGGGCGGTATCGGGACAAATGCGAAAATAATGGGAACTGGGAAACATATGTAAACTAAGGAAGGAGGGACTAAAGTAGCCATACACTGAATATAATGGGAAATTGCTGGAAATATTTCAATTAGAGAAAAGGAGGCGCCCCGGGTATAAGTAGAGGGGACTTTTTCGGGGTTTAGGAGACCAGCTGCTCTCTTCAGAAATGCATGTTGTTGACTGCATGGCTGAATAAAGAAACCCGCTTCTTCTCATCTGTTGACTGAGATCTCTTTTATTTCGGCTAAGTTTTATAGCTTGTGGAGGTCATTGGGAAAGCTAAGAGAAATAGATACAAACAAAAATTCCACCCTGTGATATGTCCACTCGGAGGGGGCTCTGAGTTCCGACATATTTATTGGTGCCGCAACCCGGGATCTTGCGTGGGAAGGCTGACGTGAGTCCGAAAACCTGAGCTAGGACCGCAACTACTACGGGCTGCAGATTGCCGGCATCAAAACAGAAAGGTAAGCAGACACCTGTTATATTCAAAGTCTGTGTTAAATCTATATCTGTAGCCTGAGTAGAGTGGCCCTGGGAAGGGTGAAGGCAGTTGGCCTCACGCCAAGAATTAGAGGGTGGTGAAGACAGATGAGAACGAGTGGAGAGGTGTTTTTGTCTTGTGGTTTTATGAAGTGTTAAGGTTTTATAGGTGAATAAGTGTGTGCAAGAAAATTCCTGTGGGCTAAAGCAGGTGGCACAAGTGAAAAAATTCCTGCCGGTTGAGGCAGGTGGAGTATGAGAAAATTCCTGCGCAGGTGGAATATTTGTCCCTAGATACCGCTGTTGTATATGGAAAACAGGTCTGCATGGTAGGGATGTCGGTGAGTCACTGCGGAGAACAGTATAGTTAGTTTTCAGGAACGCAGGGTTGGACCTGAGGAAATGTGTTAAAGTGTTAATGTGATATGTTAGTGTGAAATGAGGTGATGTGCCGTTGTTGAGAATGTGTTGTTAAGAAAGGAAGGATTGCTGCTGGCAGCAGGTGTGTGTGTTTAGGAATTGTGTTAGGAAGAATAGAAGCATGAGTTGGAGTAGTGGCGTGGATGGATAGGTGATTAACGGTACTGTTATATAGATCTGTTAGTATAAATACTGTTGTAAGCAGAAGCTGTAAAAAGGAAAGAGAGGAGGGGTAAGTAACCCAGCAGACACACACTCACAGAAGCAGCGCATATATATATACACACACACACACACACATAGACACAGGGGAAAGCCCCATTACACAGAAGGAGAGTTGAGTTGAGAAAACTGAAAGTAAAAAGGGGCAGAGAGAATAGCAGTTAGCGCGGTGTATGGCAGATTTGGCAATAGAAACAAAGGGACTGAGAACACATTTTTGGGATGAAAGAACTTATAAAGACAGAGACGGGGTTGAAAGAAGACAGACAGAACAGCAGATTTGTGATAAACTGTGGGCATTGACGGTGTTTGACAGGCTAACCACATTGCGTCACCAGTTTCCTGAAATAAATTGGGTAGAACAGCTTAAGACCCACTACTGCGTGCGTTACTGGCAGCTCCTGAACCCCGAGAGGCCCAGGTAGTGATTTCAGTGTATGATTTCATTGATGATCCATACGGGGAGGGAGAAGAGCCCGTAGTGGAAGTGTTTGGAGCTAGACCAATACAGAGCAATTATTGTTCGGGGCTAAAGGTTATTATTACAATTGAACCCAGGGTAGTACTGTGGGAGAGTACTACACCTCTAAATAGGAACTTGGGTCATAGAAGTGAAGCCCATAGGGCCAGACAAGGGTGTGTCATGAGTAGAGAGGAGACACCAACCACACCCGTAGGTTGTGATTATGCTAAAGCATAAAGAAGTAGAGAAAGAAATTAAAAAGTATATGAAAAAATGGAGTGACCGGACACGTGGGGAGTTGCAGTGGCCACTAGAAGGCACATTTAATAATGAAAGGTGTGAAAAGATGAAGGAAAGACTAGAGTGCTGGGGAGAAATAAAGAAAGAAAGTAGGGACAAGACTGACAGAAAGAAGGATATTGTGGATTGGTTCCAGGTGGAAGGGGAACGGCAGAGAGCACTTATAAATGAAAAGAGAGAAAAGGCTACAGCCCCACCAGCAGAGGAGCTTGTGGAGCAGGAGAAACCACCCCCATACAGAGAAGTGCCCCCAACACGAACAGCAGGAATCTATCCTGTCCTATTAAAAGAAGGGCAACCACGGACAGTGAGACTGGAGATAATGGAAGGACACTTTGAAGGCAAAGTAATATATACGCAGAATGAAGATGAAAGAGGAGGAGAGAATGCAGCAGCCATGCAGTGCTCGAAGCGAGAGCAGGAGCAGACCCATTTTAGGCCAGAGGGGTCTGAGAAGGAAGGAAGTTTGGAAGGAAGTAAGGAAAGTCTGGCGTGGGATCCAGTGTCATATAGAAGAACGGGGGCAGGAACTGACATGTGGAGAGAGTATCAGATGAATTTAGAGAAGGGAAAATACAAAGGAAAGATGGAGTGGTTAGGACTGGAAGACAAAACAAGCACGCCCGCACCCAGAAATACTTGGATAAGAGATCCACCACTGAGAGCGAATAGCGAAGGGAGCGAGTCTCTACAGAGGGACAACCCGGGTGAATGGGAGAATGATGCTGAAACAACAAGTGCTTCTGCCCCAGATGAAGGAGACAATGGAGTGGAAATCATGCAAAAGGAAGGGTTCTACCCCACACCTCAAAAAGGAGAGCAGGGCGAGTACAGAGAGGAGGAAGTAATCGAAGCGGAAATGGAAGAAGAAGTGTATCACATAACAGGGAAAGTGAGACTAATGCCATCAACAAAAGGGAAAACAGATGGCAGGTTCCATGAGATAAGTGAACGGATGGAGAGAATGGAAGTAAGAATGGAAGACAGTCACTTAACAATGGAAGAGTTGAGGGGGCAGACACAAGCAGACATAGAAGAAGAACTGGAAAGTACAAGGAAGAAACTGGAAAAGATGGGAATAGACGTGTCACAGGATAAGGTCCTGCGTGGCCAAATAATGCAGAAGGTGTATGGATTAGAGCACTCACAAGGGGAGTTGTCTGCGATAAGTCAGATAAAAATGAATAAAAGTGAAGAAGGACTGGCCCACCTCAAGAAAGAAATAAAAGAAGCACGCTGTAATCTGGAACAAAAAGTGAAGGAAGCCAGGCAGACGCTGAAAGAACTGCAAAACCAGGTGAGAGGAGAAGAAAAAGGAAGGACAAGGAAAGTAATACCCCCTTTGGCTATGGAATTAAGGTCTGCACGGAAACAAGGTGCAGGGGAAGGACCTCCAGAAAACAAGGAAGAGCAGCAGGTGGAGGCATCCCAGATGCCAGTGATAATAAAAGGAAACGATGTGGCTTATGTCCCATGGTCATTCATGGACCTGACGGGATTAATTGGCAGACTGCCAAGTATTTGTGAAGGTGCTCAAAAATGGATCACAGGGTTTGAAGAGCAAACAATGGGACAGGTACTGGCACTGGGAGATGTCAAAGCAATATTGTCTCAGTCATTGGGGAAGGCCAAGATGATTGAAATTTTTCACAATGTGGACCTAAGAAGAGAGGCAGAGGGGCAGAAATATGATCCAAGCCCATTTGGGACTCACCGTAACCAAATCTGGAAGGCCCTGCGGAGTGCATACCCAACACGGGCAGATCCAGGAAGAGTGGAAAAAATCAAATTGGAAGAGAATGAGAGTGTAGCAGAATTTGTATTAAAACTACAGAAGGCATGGAGAGAAGATATGGGAGGAGCATGGGATGAAACAGCAGCAAGCCAAACCCTGTTTCGTATGATGGTAAAGAAGGCTCTTCCAGTGGAAGTCCAGGACCAACTGGACACAGTAGTGGGACTGGCTGCAATGGCGTGGCCCACCTTCGAGGCTAATGTAATACATTATTTGGAGCTGCACAGGCAGAGAGAAAGAGAAGCAAGGAAAGCAGCTGAAAGCCTGGTGATGCAGCTCCACAAGGCTCAACTGAGTGAGTTAGCCCACAACAAACAGGAAAGCATGGAAAGGAAAAAGGAGGAGAAAAACGTAGCAAAGCAGGCAGCGGTGCTGGTGGCACAACCAGCAGCACCCCCAGCGGCTCAGCCTGCACCTCCAGTGCCACAGCCAGCAGCCATGGCGCAAACTACGCCAGTGATTCCCCCGCAACAACTGCAGCCTGCTTACTATGCACCTCCACCGCTGGTAATGTACCCCCCAGTTCAACAATACCCACCCCAGAATCGAGGATGGGGTCAGGGACGGGGACGTGGTCGAGGAGGAGGAGCATTTCAGCAACCTTTGAGAGGAAGAGCTCCAATGAACCAAGGAGGAAGAGGATGTTGGGTATGTCAAGATCCCAGTCACCTGAAACGAGACTGCCCATATGCTTATCAACAGGAAATGGTGTCGCCAAGAGGAGGCGCACAGGAAAATCAAGGATGGCAAGGTCCAGGAAATTGGATGGGACCCTGGATGGGGCCTAATCAACAGTGCCAAGGAGTGAACTCGAGAGCAGGCCCCATGGGGCCACCCCCGGGAAGTATATGAGGAGGCCCAGAGAAGCCAGAGGGGGAGCTGGTGCAGTATACCACCTCTCTGCACCCTGCTCAAGAACCCACTGTCTCTCTAATAGTGGGAAGACAAATTCGCTCATCATTCTTAATCGACACAGGTGCAACATTTACAAGCATAGGCAAAGAAGGCTCAAAGCTCCCCCTCTCCAGTAAAGCAGTGAAAACAGTAGGCTTCTCAGGGAAAACACAGACTTTACGATTTACTGAGGCTCAAGAGCTGAACATACAAGGAGTGACAGTGCAAGCACCATTACTGTTCTCCCCAGAAACTCCAGCAAATCTACTTGGAAGAGATGTGCTCTGTAAGTTAGGAGCTAAGATACATTGCGGGGAAAGAGGAGTATGGGTAGAGCTCCCAGAGCATTTAGTTCAACAGTATGTCATGATGGAGATGAAACTTGAACTAAGTACAATGGACAAGGTGTATTGGTTGGAAATAAACGACATGCACAGTGGGATAAGGGATCTGTACACACAGTGGAAATTCTGGCTGATCAAAATGAGACCAGACTGTCAAGAAAGCAGAGAACCATGGCACTGCACGATGATGTATGATGAAGAAGGACAAAATGAAGAATACGAGGCCATGTGGGACGAACGGATTGCAAAAACACAGTACACTCTGAAGACTATAAACGTAATTGTAGGACCGCAAGGGGTAGCTGCATCAGTTCAACTGCCGTCACAACTCGAACAGTGGTACCAGATTCCTGATGCTGCTCCTCATGTCTCCCTGCTGATTGGGCAAGGTTTTGAATCAAAAGAATTAGGATCAATGGTGAGGGAGGCAAGTCAGAGGATGCAGTGGAAACAGATAGGACAGGGAGTCAGTGTGTCCCCAGATAGAAAGTTCCTTAAAATAGAGCAGGTAGCAATAGATGAGGTAAGGCCACAGACTGTACTAATAAGCAGAGCTGAGAATTTGAGGATAGAGAAGAACAAGATGAAACAATTGCCCCAATGGGCTGAAGAGCAGGAGATCACAGAGAAAGAAAGGGAGGAAGCACTAGCACAAATACCTGACCAGCTATGGACCAAACATCAAACAGATGTCGGACTGGTAAAGTCGGCAGGTTTAGTTAAGATACAGCTTAAACCAGGAGCACGATTGCCATATCAGAAACAGTATCCCTTGTCAAAAGAAGCAATAGTAGGGATAAAACCAACGATTGAGGGACTGACGCAAGCAGGAGTTTTGGTCTTAACAAAAAGTCAGTGCAACACCCCCATCTTTCTGGTCAGAAAACCAAACTCAGACAAATGGAGACTAGTCCATGACCTACGACCAGTAAACCAGGTGGTGATAGAGGAAAATCCTGTAGTTCCAGATCCACACACACTTTTGTCTAACATTCCAGAAGGAACAAAATGGTACACAGTAATTGATCTGTGCTCAGCATTCTTTAGTGTTCCATTACATCCAGATTCACAGTTCCTGTTTGCTTTTACCTATGGGGGACAGCAGTATACATACACCAGACTGCCACAAGGCTATTGTGAAGGCCCATCAGTTTTCAACCAAGTTCTAGCCCGAGATTTGACTAATTTGGATGTGTCCAGCACAGTATTGCAATATGTGGATGATCTGCTGATCTGCAGTCAAGCCAAAGAGCAATGCGTACAAGATTCAGTGCAAGTTTTAAAACCTCTGGCCCTAAACGGGCATAAAGTAAGTAAAGAAAAGTTGCAATTCTGCCAGCAAAAGGTAGAATACTTAGGTAGAGTGCTCGAAGGCACTACACGAAAAATCTCACCAGAACATGTAGAAGCAATCTGAAAAGCTCCCAGACCTCAAACTGTCCAACAGATGCTATTCTTCTTGGGATTGGCGGGTTTTAGCAGACTGTGCATTTGTGATTTTGCAATGAAAACGCAGCCACTTAGGGATATTGTGAAAGCAGCAGACCAAACAAAGTCTAGTGCCACGTTAACATGGACAGAGGAAGCAAAAGCGGCATTTGATATGCTAAAGACTGCATTGTCATCTGCACCTGCATTGGCATGTCCAGACTATGGTAAACCATTCTATTTGTATGTGTCTGAAAGAAAAGGGTTTGCCTCAGCAGTGTTAGCACAGGAACAAGAGGGCATGGGGAAAAGACCAGTAGCGTACTTTAGCACGGCACTCGATAGTGTGGAGAAGGGCATGCCACCATGCTATCGAGGATTAGCAGCTGCGGCATTTGCCTATCAAAAGGCATCATCAATCACAATGGGGCATCCAGTGACCCTGTATACATCCCATGCCTTGCATGCACTGCTGACTAGTCAAAAATTTGTGATAACCAATGCTCGAAAAACAGGTTATGATGTCATTCTGTCAGCTCCTGAACTAACAATTGAGAAATGCTGCACAATAAATCTTGCAGATAGGCTGGGGCTCCCAGAAGACGGAGCCCCACATGAGTGTGCTGAATTGACAGAAAAATACCTAAAAGCTAGGTCAGACTTAGAAGCACAACCACTGCCTGGTGCTCAATGTATCCTCTTTGTGGATGGATCATGCTATCGTAGTAATGAGGGAAACAAAGCTGGCTATGCAGTAGTTCAATATGATGACCAAGAAGGAGTATTTAACACAGTAGTGACCGTGGCAGTGCCACAACCATGCTCTGCCCAATTGGCAGAAATAAAAGCACTAACAGCAGCCTGCAAACTGGGGGCAGGCAAAACATGTACAATATACACTGATTCGGCCTATGCTTATGGAGTGTGCCACGTGTTTGGACCAATCTGGGCACAAAGAGGTTTCCAGAGGGCAGATGGATCAGCCATTGTACATGGGCTGGCGATTTCAGAGCTGTTAGGAGCAATGATGCTCCCTAAAGAATTGGCAATCGTAAAATGTAGAGCTCACAAGTCAGATGGAGAATGGGTCAGCCGAGGAAATGCAGTAGCTGATGGGGCAGTTAAAAAGGCAGCAGTAGGTGAAACAAGTGTCACGGTAATGATGCAAACAGGAGAGCCAGATGATGAAGGGCAGATGCAGGTCACAATGGCTGATATCAGGGCCTTCCAAGAGTCTGCCTCAGCAGAGGAGAGAGAGTTATGGAAGAAACGGGGAGCGGTATTAGATCCCCAGTCTAGGACATGGAGAAGTTGTGATGGAGTGTTTGTGGCCCCACTAAGTTTTCTTCCAATGCTGATTAAAGAAGCACATGGAATAGATCATTGTAATCGCAGGAAAATTATTGAAACAATTCGAGAGAACTGGTGGTCTCCATACTTAGCGAGTTTGGTGGACAAATTCCTGCGATCGTGTGAGCTTTGTGCAGTACACAATGTCAGAAAACATTTCACGGCACCCATCAGCCACATACCAGAACCCATGGGACCATTTAGACACCTAGTGATAGACTTTGTGGATATGGGAACTACAGAAAGAAAGGAAGGAAAGAGGTATATTCTGGTAGTGATAGATCGGTTCAGCCGATGGGTAGAGGCGCAGGCTATGGCCAAAAATGACGCCAAGACAGTGGTTAAGTTCCTGTGCAGGGAAGTGATCCCCCGCTTTGGCATCCCAGATCAGCTGAGCTCAGACAATGGTCCGCATTTTGTGAACGAAGTAATGAAAGCTATGGCAGAGGCCTTATGCCTGAAACACCGTCTAGGTTGCGTATATCGCCCACAGTCTCAGGGGATTGTAGAAAGAGCTAATGGAGTGCTGAAAGAGAAGATAGCTAAGATTTGTGCGAGCACAAAGCTAAATTGGGTACAAGCATTGCCGTTAGCACTGATGAAAATGCGTTCGCAAACCAACAGGAACACTCACTTGACACCACATGAAATGCTTACAGGACGGCCAATGCCAGTAGCCTTCATTCGGGGGCCTTACAAGGGCCCATCGCTGGAACAGCTAGAGGGCGAAATGTCAAGCTATGTAAGACACCTAACCCAAATACATAGAACTCTGTATTCACAGGTCTGCGAAGCCACACATGGTGTGAGGGTAGAGAAGGAGGAGCTTCGTCAGGTGGAGCCAGGAGACTACGTGTATATCAAAGTGTTCAAAAGAAAGCATTGGAGCCAACCAAGGAGAGAGGGACCATTCAAGGTAGTATTGGCAACGCCACCGGCGGTCAAAGTTGAAGGAAGAGAACACTGGTATCACTTGAATCATTGTTGTAGAGCAGCAGGGAAAGGACCAAAGTGGAAAGACTTGCGCCCAAAACTGGTGCAGCTCGCTCACTCGGAGGAAGACACTGACCCAGAAGACGTAGAACATCCAGAAGCACCAGCATACAATACACGGGGAAAAGGAAAGAAAGCACAGCAGAAGGCTGAGTCCCAGACCGTAGAGTCAGGCCTGATTACTGAGGAGCAACCGGGAGAGCCCCTGAGTTCACCAACTCTCGACTTCGAACCTATAGTGCACCAATTTTTAAGGGAGCCTGAAACGATAGGAGATTTGTCAGGCGAACCCAGACCAGGTCCGTCTGGGCATAAACCGTCCCAAGCATTTGATGCATCAGATCTAACAACACTGAATTTAGCAGATATAGCCCAGGACAGTGCAGAAGAGTCAGAATGAGGGTCACGATAGCAGGCCGTGAACAAATGCTGAAACTGCGCCACTGCACTATAGTAGCAGTACTAATTAGTGTATACATAGGGATAGTTTGGATGCTTGTGGCGGCTGGTCACACCACTACGACGTCGGTAAATATGACACTGATAAACTCAATTCAGACAAAACTAGTTAATGAATCACACCCCACACTGACCCACAGGACACGACAGCACTCTGAAAAACAGGCTAATTTACGGTACAGAAGAAACATAGGGTATGGTGAGGCATCCATTGGAGGCCGTACAGTGTATCGAGGACAACAGCGCATACTGGATCTTACAAAAGAAAAGGCTCAGACCGCGGTTCAGGATCACCTAAAATGTGCAATAGGACTGATAGGACATGCTTCAAAGGCAAACATGATACCCAAGAATGAAGGGGTGTTCGTCATGTACTCTTTTGAGTACATGGGGCCCGACCCACCAGTGAATGCGAATCCTATCGAGTGGGCGGAGAACAATTTGGCGGTGAATTATACAGTGACAGCTGAGGTACGTATTAAGTCACCCCATAGTCGTCACAATGCAAGCAGTCCAACAAGCAGTGTAGTTATAGCAGGAAAACCAAAAGAGGCGTACTGCAGAGTAGTTCACCCGCTCTGGTATTACAGTATCTTTGGGAATGCTACCTCTAAACATAATCTTCAGAAGACCGTCCTGCTAGACGACTACAAGGCTCGTGTGTTTGTGCCCATGGGGCACCCCTACACAGAAATCCGCCAGGCAGGGATTGACTTTGGGGTAAAGATTTCTAAGGACTGTAGCACCGAGTCAATTTGTGATTTGACTGTAGGAACACTTCACCAGAATATGCAAGAGGCACTAGAATATGTTACCATCACAAAGATCACGCAGTACAACAGTACAAATGGCACCGAATCTCCACAGAACCTGTACCGCCAATGGCTACATGATGCAGCACGCAAGACTGTTACCAACAGCACATGTATGGTGTGCCATAACCGCATGCATAGCCCCATGCTTGTGATGCCTACGAGGGGAATCCAAGAATGTGCTAACCCACCATATAATGAAAGCTATTTATGCCCTGCAGTATGTCTGCTGGGGTCTGTAGCCAGGACTCATGGTGCAGACTGGATGCGTAAATTAAGTTCCTCTTGCACTTTTCATCCCGTTGCCACTCAGGCTACCGATAGTATACGTGTACGTTCTCATCCTCTTGAATTGTTTCCACTGTGCGTCCGTTCTAGAGGTACAGAATACGTAGGGGATCTACCAAAAGCATCGTGTGATAAAATAATGGAGGCAGCACACCCTATAGTTAATGTAATGCCAACCTGTAATGTGTCAGAGTACGGCTGTGAACCCGGTATGGTGGTCCAACTGAAGATCCCAAGCTTGCGTCTGGGAACATTACCCGTTGCAGACATCTTTTGGTATTGTGGAGGTACGGAAGTCCTACAAATTCTACCCAGATTATGGCATGGGCTATGTGCCCCAGTGGTACTGGAAGGACGACTCTCGGTAATCGCCCTTAATGACTCATACCTCGCATCCATGTTTGAACCTGCACATTTACGCCGCCCCAAGTGTGAACTCACAAATACAGTTGCTAGAAGCATTTTTACCCGTACTGGTCTTCCAGGCTCATATCGGAAAATGTACTTACAGTTCACAAACTCCTCAATACTCCCAAAATGGGGTCTGGACACGAATATTTATATAAATTGGGAAGGGATACCAGTTGGAGTTCCTAGCGAACATTTAGCCCTTCGAAGAGGCTCGTCTACAGCTTGGAACATCTTGCTTCCAGCAGTACAGGTACATCGGAACACGGCATGGGTTAATTACATTTGGTATAACCAGCAACGGTTTATTAATCATACCATTGAGGCATTAAAATTGGTATCAGAACAGCTCCATGCAACGACCCTTATGACTGTACAGAATCGTTTCGCCATAGACATGATGCGCAGACCCGATCAGGGAGTATGTGACATGATAGGATCTGATTGTTGTACCATTATTCCACTGCATACGGGCCCCGCAGGCCCACTGGACACGCTGCTATCACAGATGAAAGCGGCTTGGGAGGAAATGGTCTCTAATAATGCTTCCTCAGACCCAGACTGGCTGTTTTCCTCTGATTGGTTGGCCGGACTCACACGCATCGGGACAACCATTTTAAAAGTGTTACTGGTAGTTGCTCTCATCGCTTGTTGTGGAATATCATGCTTACGTGCCTTATTGGACAAGATTGTGCACTCTCTTTTCGGACAGTATATGCAGCTCTACATGCAGGACATGAGCGACCCCGTCTTTATGGGCACATCGGAGGACAATGGAGAAGATGGAAAACAAAGGCAGGAGACCGATTGTCCCCTGCTGGACGTACTATTGTTAAAGAAAGTTAAAGGTGTTGGTATGTGTTGTTTCTTGTGCGTCTTTTCCTCTCTGTTGTCTCTCCTCTTTGTTGTGTATATAAATGTTGTGTGCAGGATTCATGGCAGCATCACAGAGCCCAGGTGCAGTCTTTCAGTGCAGGCGCTACCATCGCCCTAACCGAACATCTCTTCCGTGCGGACAACTAAAACTTGATTCACAAGGGAAAGGCTATCTGGAATGGCAGAATCTCCAGTGTGTGGCCTGCTGCAATATGATGGCAACCTTAGAAGCCCTGCATGAGTCCCAAGATCCTCAGGCACAGTGGAAGGTCTTCCACGCATGTTGTACGGACCCGGAGTGGACCTTCAGCATGGAAGCGGCATGTCCCATCGAGCGGCTGCTCACACAGGCCGACTTCTACTATGAGGAAGATAGGTGGTTGGTCGAGAAGTACTCGACATGCTTTGAGCTTCCCTGCAACCTGTCTTTAACCGTGGCCACGTTTTTGCTTCGGTGTCCCATATCGTTGGCTTCGGTGTACGGGGTTCCCCAGGCGCATGGATTCCTCGTCATGCGTAATGTTGTCCAGTCTACTATGGTACAAATAGTGACTGCATTTCTGTGGCTACTTTCTGTGGACCTCACATTCCAAAGGACAACGCAGACGCTTGGACAACCTCAAGCCCATGCCTCACTTCTTTTATGCATGGAAGAATAAAGACTCAGAAGTGGTGGCCTGCAAAGGAATAGGTACTGGCATGAAAATGCACACTGCCGTTTGGCATGCGCTGCAGGCACGCTCGCACATACGCACGCCCTTGCCAAAGTGGATTTCGGCATCATACAAACACCTCTATTGGTGGTGGAACTGATCAGTGTCATCGTAAGTGCTGACTGGACCTGGTGAATTGTGTTTCTGTGTGCAAAAAGTCATGAATGTATGTCTGTATGTGTTTGGTGATCCTGGCAAAACAGGATCGTGGTCGTGCAAATGACAAATTGCGGGCAGAGTGGGACTTTTCCCTTACAATTGGCTCTTGAGGGTTTTTCGCCCACTCCTGGTTCACCTTGAGAAGAAGCATAGTGAGTGAATAGGGGGAGTGATGTGGGGTATGGTATGGACATCACTATTGTAATGGAAATACAATGGAATAGAAAAACAAAAAGAATGTATTGAATACATCGGGTATAGTAAGAAAATAGACAGAATAATATAATGTGGAAGAGGACAATAGCATAGGAGTAAACTAGGTGGAGGATGTTAGAACAGTGATATAAAAGCGTACTTGATGCGTTAGAAATACAGAAAAGAATCTAATAATGTGGAACTTAGAATTTTCGTGGTCATAGATGTTTCTGATGTTTACTTGACAGTTTTGATGTCTACCCGACATAGATAGTGTCCACGTGACACATTGGACCGTGTAGTGATGAGCTACCTGGTGAAGTGCTGGTAACCTCTCCCAGGAGCTCCATCGGACCCTCTACGGCACGCAAAGTGCCTGGGTCAGAAGAAATTGTGCCTCATCTAAAAGGACATTGTGCATGAAAACCATGTGTGTAATGTCGCAAGAAGATGATGTAACTACTATGGGGGATAAGAACACAGATTAGTGGAACTAAGACATGTACAAGCTGATTGTGAGACTCAAGAGTCTCAAAGGGGGGAGTGATGTCGGAGAAAAAATAATATACCCAGCTTTGAATTATATACCTAGCTTTAAAAGTAGCTTAAGTAATAATGTATAAGAGTTATTTAGCCATTGATTAAGTAGTTAACTTTGATTAATAATAGCTATAATAATCAGATATAGCCTCATAGTCTTTATAATAATCATGCAGAATTATTAATGGCAGCATGCTAGCGTAATAACCACACTGGGACTGAAGAAACAGAAAAGAGGAGAGATTTATTGGAACATTAGGAGTTACAACTCAGTCAGCCAGCCTATCCAATGGGATCAGTGGGACCGGGGGGTCAGTTGTAGAAGACGGAATTTCGGGATCCTGAGGAGAAGTTGGAGAGTAATCAGTGGGAGAAGTTGGGGGCGAATAGTCAGGAGAAGACTGGGGAATATCATGAACACTGTAAGGCATAGGCACAAATTCAGGAGAAAGTTGGGGAATGTCAGGGGAATTAGGAGATGAAGAAGAGTCAGAGGAAGAATCATTAGAGGAGATCTCAACAGGGAAATCCTCAGTCTGGACGCCTTGAGAGGTGGTGCGTGTCCAATGCCAGTAGAAGGTCTGAGTAGACTGATCACAGGTTGTGGGGTGAAATTGGGTGCTCTGATCAAGACAGACGGTATCTCTCACGATATGGTGAGCGAGGTAAGGAGACTCAGGAATAGAGGATTCAGATAGGTGCTCCAGGAAACCAGTAAGTTCAATGGCCAGACAGGATAGCTGATACTGGCGATAGCGTCGCAGAGCACCCCTGGGACTTCTCCGGAAGATAGCGCGGCGGGCTGACTGAGCTAGGAAAAATAATGGGAAATGGGAAGAGATGAGTGAAGATGAGTGAAGTGCATATTGCGTGACTATGTAGTCAGCAAAAGAGAGCATGTACTAAGGCAAAAGGAACATAGTGTGGGAAGTAGGCCAGGTCACTGTGACATGACAGTGATAGGCGGGTAGAGGAGACAATAGCATTGGAATACTAGCAACCAGCAGTGATGAAAAGAGAAAAGGATATGAGGCAGCTTAATGGCAGAGCTTATTTTAAAAATAGTAAATAAAACTTAGATCAAGTAGGTAGAGGGAAAAGTCATCATGACATAGAGGAAGAGAGCAAGGTACTTACACATTGTTGTGGAGGGCAACACGCGAGGAAGCACCTTTAAGAGGTGACGGTCAAATGAAGTCAATAAGGAAGTGGCGCCTATAAGTAAGCGCCAATTTTTTCTAAAAATTGTTGACTTAGCCTAAAAATAAGGGGAAGTGGAGAGGAGGAAAATTGACGTCATCGAGGGGAGGATGGTATCAATTTAGGGGCGGTATCGGGACAAATGCGAAAATAATGGGAACTGGGAAACGTATGTAAACTAAGGAAGGAGGGACTAAAGTAGCCATACACTGAATATAATGGGAAATTGCTGGAAATATTTAAATTAGAGAAAAGGAGGCGCCCCGGGGCGCCGGGGGTATAAGTAGAGGGGACTTTTTCGGGGTTTAGGAGACCAGCTGCTCTCTTCAGAAATGCATGTTGTTGACTGCATGGCTGAATAAAGAAACTCGCTTCTTCTCATCTGTTGACTGAGATCTCTTTTATTTCGGCTAAGTTTTATAGCTTGTGGAGGTCATTGGGAAAGCTAAGAGAAATAGATACAAACAAAAATTCCACCCTGTGATATGTCCACTCGGAGGGGGCTCTGAGTTCCGACACAGGTTCCAGTAACTGTTATTTCTTTCCACTACATCACCAAAAATAAGAGGAGCATTTCTCACAAGACACCAAGACTGAATAGCATTTAGTCCAAGATCCTTGCTCTCATCCATTTTCACCCCACTTGGTCTGTTTTTTCTCTCAGTATACCCGTAATTGAAACTTTGGATCCTCTGTGACAATGCTTCCAAAGACAGATACTTTTGGTTAACAAGGTATTGAAATACAAGTTTCAGTTCATACTGCACTACACTTTCAAGCAAATCGTGCATTATGTCAACTGCATAGTTATTGGAAGTGTGGAAAAAAATGCAATGTATTGAGCAAGCATGTCTTTTTGACCCCAAATGTTGAGTCCAACTTTGGATTTTTCTGTAGAGATGCACAATGCTGTGTATGGATTTCTTTTGTACGAAAAATCATGCCAGGGTCATCTTCAGTGAAGACAGACTGTAACTCATCTTTACTGGTCAAACAAAATCTACAGCAATATGTACCACTGAAGGACTCAACAAAACCAAACAGTCCATGTAAACCTAGGTTATCACCTGTTACTTGTATAATAGAACCAATCAAAGGTGAGTCAGAGAAAGGTACTTCAATTCCTTGGGTTTCAAGTGTTTTAAGATCATCAATGAGAGGCCTTAGTATATCATCAAATCCATATTTCTTCACTTCTTGTGAGTAAAAGAGTGCCACAACATGAATATTCATTAACACAGAATTAAATTTTGGGGGCAGGTTTCTCAATACAAAGGCAAATACAACCAAGTTTGTGTATCCCTTTCTTTGAACCTAAGGGATTTGCAGTCTCAAACTCATCATAATAAAGTTGAATCTGTAGAGCATGTTTTTTAAGAGAAAACAAACTGTTGCTTTTGAAATACGAGCCATCACACATGTCTCTATAAATGCCTTCTTCCTGTTGTTTGGCTTGCAAGAAATGTTCACATATTTCACTGTTCTTGAACATAGACGTTAGGGTTCCCAAAATTGGCACGTACACAAATTTATCTGTTACAGGAATCTGTGTGTAAACTCCTGTTGTTCGATCTCTGCGTAGATCAAACCGCACCCCGAGAACATTTTCAACTGGTTCAACTATTTCAAACTTTCCCTCAAAGAACTTCTGTCGTTTCACTCTTGTGTTCAAGACGGAGAAAGGATTTTCAAGTTGCTCAAAACATTTTTCCACCTTCAATCTGTACCCTGAATGTCTGAAATACAGCTGTGAACTGCTTCTTTAACTTGACAATGAATGCCCTTTACAAGTTCCTCCATGGATTCTACCATTGCTTGCACTGTGCTTTCAGCAACACCATGTGCTTGTAGCTGTGCTACAACAGAACCACACATATTTAACACTTGATGATTCACAACAGATCGCTGGGGGGCAAATGGGGTGTCTATACTGACTGCTTGAGAAGATGAGGGTTCATCAGCTTTATTATGAATGTCCACATTGTCAACACTATCAGTCAAAAAAATGTTCCTGTGGAAATTATTAAGGTGTTTCTTGAAACCTGAAAAAGTGCAAAATGAAGAAGTGCACCCCAGCTGTCCACATTGCAAACGTAAAGTTTTTCCAGGATATAAAC
Source organism: Hemibagrus wyckioides (assembly GCF_019097595.1). Classification (NCBI taxonomy): domain Eukaryota; kingdom Metazoa; phylum Chordata; class Actinopteri; order Siluriformes; family Bagridae; genus Hemibagrus; species Hemibagrus wyckioides. Next base: position 3,502,192 of record NC_080738.1, on the reverse strand, counting down.
CATGATGGAGCCTTAAACGCTGACAAAGCAGTGCAGAACTTTTGTGGTGTGCCTTACACAAAAAGCAAATAAACATATTTGCCTCCAAGGATATTTATCACCTCAAGGGTTGTAAAGAAATCTTGCTTTGAGCTCCCTGACTCTGGGATTTTCTTTGGCACTTCCAACGTCAATGTTAAACACTGTGGTTTGGATGAATGTGTAAAAGTTGTAGAGGGATTCGTGGTAGTTGACACTGAAGATGAAGTGTGCTTTGAAGAGCTCATCGAAAGCTGCCAGGGATGTTTGTGCTTTGCAAGGGATGGGCTTGTGATCAAGGATGACATAGAACCTTTGGATGTTGTTCCTCTGCTCACCAACACACAGGAGGAAAGGCTGTCCTGACTTCACACCTGCAAGGAAGGTTTCAACACTGGTTCCAATCTGTAACAAAACAAAGAAATATCTTGAGAAAAAGTGTTTAGCACCACTTAACAACTTTTATGAAACAAGGGTGTCAAAATAATAATGTTAAAAAAATTACATACCCGCAGATATCTCACAACATGGTCGACAGCTTGATATGAGCTAATTTTGGCACTCTTCTTGTGGCCTTTGGAGGTAGGTGGAAGCAGGTGAACCAGCAGTAAAATACTTGACAGGTCACTGTCCCAGCCTAGAAGCAAAGTAGGAGACAAATCAGAACTAATTACATCTGAATTAAAAACATTAAAGAGAATATTGAGCAATGCTTACCAGTCCCATCAGAGTTTTGCTGTGCACACAAGAGTTCTTCAACATGCTTATTAGAAATCAGGTTCTTGCAGTCTGCCAGGATCCTGGGTTTAAAATAAGTAGACCATTTTGCCAAAAGTCTGCCTGACACCTCCTCTCCAAACATCATGGTGAAGTCTTGTTCAATCTGCAGGAGAACAGAATTCTTTCAATCTCGTACAAATTTCAATACCTTACCAAAGTCAATACCTTAAGCAACTGTTCAGTTGAAAAAACATGTGTCTTACCAAGCCAGGGGTGTCAAGGAATCGTGAAAACACATCCAAGACTGTTGATGACTGTTGCTGATCCTGAACCAGTGACTGGCGATATTGAAATGTGGCCCTCATCTTCTCTTTGATAACCGATGCATCAGTTGAATGCTTCATAAAGGATATTGCTTCATGACAATCCTCTCCAAGCAGTTGCATGTCAGTCAGAAGAAAGTCCCTCTTTCTCTTTGAACTATCTTGATCTATCTTTATCTTGACATTAGCCTTTCCAACAACAAAACCACAACTGATCTGAACAAGATCTTTATGTCTGAGATTTAATAACTATATAGTAATTTAATAACTATAATATATTATTCACAACAAAAGCATTGATTGCACACCTCTTTTGCTGATTCCCGTTCAGCATGGGTTCTTTTTCCTCCATTTGTCTTAATAATTACTGTTGCATCTGATGAATCAGAGGATACTAGTCTGATAGAGTTCTCTGACACAGACGAGGATGAAATGTCTGACACAGGTGACATAGTGTGTGATACATGCTCATATAGCACAACTGTAACAGTTTAATATATACATGTACAATGACAAAATAATTTGTCCTTCACAGCATTTGTCACTGATGATCCACTGTTTTCCCATCAAAATCAAGTAATAATATATCTTACCTATTGATTGTTCAGTGGACACCGTAACAGTAAGGTTCCCTGCTTGCAAAAGCTCCTCAAACACATCTGCATCCACTTCTGTTCCTGATTCATCTGTCAAGCGCAGCTCAGACTGTAGTGGAAGACATAGCGTTTCTATGACTGAGAAAATATTAAATTATGACCAGAGAAAACTCTCCCTGGTTTAATGTTTCCATTATTATTACTATTTTGTAGAGCAACACAATTTGTGTGGTACAATATAAATAGATTGAATGGTCAATTTATTCAAACATTCAGAGTTGTTTGAAACGACACTAACCTTTTTGAAGAAATGTGTTGAAGTCTTCGTAGCCCTCCTCAGTTTTGGCCATTTTCACATACTTCTGATTTTCTCCAAATCTCACCTTCACCAACATTTTGCACTAACAAAACAGAGAACCTTTATGAACTGTCAACAATTTTATCTGAAACACAACAGAAAATTTTCATCATCTCATTCTTAACTTTACAGTCTACAGCAGACCACTACACACGTACACACACACACACTCACACACACACACCTCATAATCAGCATGCATGAACAGTTCACCGCTAAATCTTAACAATATAAAATTCATTTTAAACACTTTGACATTTTTAGAAAATGAGTGAAGGTGCAGTTTTCAGTGAGAATTGCATTTCAATAAAACACTCGCTGTACTGTTATCCTCTAACCTG
>NC_080738.1:3452336-3494836 GCF_019097595.1 Hemibagrus wyckioides | reverse complement strand
CGACAGGCTTTAAGACCCAGCGGAGTCAGTTCTCTGTGATTGGGACTCCTGACCTCAGTGTAATTCCTGAGGTATGAGGCGTGTCTCCTGTTTGAAGAAGTGTGCAGACTGGAGCTGAATTAAAAAGATGGAATTATTGGTGTTTAATGATCAACACAGTGTTTAACAGTGCTGAGACAGCAGAGGATTAATTATTGCTGATATTTCTGTTGGAATTCTAGAATGATGAAGAGAAAGAGATCAGACTCACCAGAACCCAGCTGTGTGTCCATGAAGAGTGACCAGTCAATGGGACATCCAATTGACTTCAGAGACAGAGACAGTTCTACTGATGTGAGGTCAGTATAGTGAGGTGTTTTACAGCAGTGTTCCACCTGATCAAACTCACTGGTCTCATTATGAAGCCCTTCATGAGCTTTATCAGGTGTTGAAGCAGTAAAACACTAAACTGTGCAGTGCTGCAGCTCTCGGTCCGGCAGTGAGGACAACTGCTTTAAGAGGTCAGTTCAGCCTGCAGTCCCTGAGCTGGAGGGTCTGTGGTGCTACAGAAGAACATTTACACCTGGGATATTAATGACAATATAAATCATTTTATTCATTAATTCAATCATTTGTTTCTAAACATGTTAGTGTCAGTGATGAAATCCTGAAATCAGTGTATTGTGTTAAGAGGATAGTGTTAAATATCTGTCTCTGTATTTATTACTGTGATTTCTGCAGCTATGAATACATATAGTCCATATTACATGATGTGTTTTATTTGTTCACAGACCACAAAAGAAGAAATCAAACATCAGCAGAAATCAGCTGGACTCCATATTCAAGGTGTGTGTGTGTGTGTGTGTGTGTGTGTGTGTGTTTTATAGAGTGTAATGTGTGTGTGTGTGTGTTTTATAGTGTGTAATGTGTGTGTTGTCATACCTTGTCATTTCTTGATGTCCAGTAGAATTATGGGTAATCACATGTATGAATAATCAGAATTTCCGTTGTAACTAAAGGCAAGAGGAAGAGACTTTTATTATTTTCATAACCAAAATCATTAACAAAGCACCATTCACTGTGTAAGATTCTAATATTTAGATCTGTTCCTGTGTGTTTCTGACCAGGAGCTGGAACACAAAGTCATCACTCTGATAAAGAATGAGCTGAAGAGGTTTAGGAAGCTCCTGAGTCCAGATTACCCAGCATGCACTGAGAGGGAGGTGGAGGATGAGGAGGATCTGCACAGTGTCAGAGAGGGAGCTCTGAAGATCACACTGCACTTCCTGAAGAACATGAAGCACACAGATCTCGCTAACACACTGCAGAACAGTAAGAGCTCTGAGCCATGGCTTTATTCCATCAGGTTCACTTTAGAGAGAGGAAATAGTTTTAGATATGAAGACTTTTAGTTTGAACTTTGATTTTAGTATCATGTACATCTGCTGCTTTTCTGTTCTGTTCATGGTCCAGCTTGTGGTCACTCTGTACAATGGTCCTGTTCCTTCAATAATATTTAGTAGATGAATCAGGAATGAACAGCAGCATTTGAAAGAATTTTACATTTTATATAGTGCTCAGTGATTCTGCATTAAAACATGTTATTACTGTTTATTAGAACTCGTGTATCAGACAAAGCTGAAATCCAACCTGAGAGAGAAGTTTAAAAGAATTAATGAAGGAATCTCACAGCATGGAAGATCAGCACTTCTGAATGAGATCTACACAGAGCTCTACATCACAGAGGGTTGGAGTGGAGACGTCAATAATGAACATGAGGTGAGACAGATTGAGACAGTGTCCAGGAGACCAGCAACACAGGAGACACCCATCAACTGTAATGACCTCTTTAAGGACAAGTCCATCAGAACTGTGCTGACTAAAGGAGTTGCTGGAATTGGAAAAACAGTCTCTGTGCAGAAGTTCATTCTGGACTGGACTGAAGGAAAATCAAATCAGGACATCACCTTCATGTTTCCACTTCCCTTTAGAGAGCTGAATCTGATGAAGGAGAAAAATGTCAGTCTGATGAATCTTCTTCATCACTTTTTCCCAGAAATAAGAGAACTAGAATCAATAGACTGTGACTCCTACAAAGTGGTGTTGATCTTTGATGGTCTGGATGAGTGTCGACTTCCTCTAAATTTCCAGAAGAATGAGAGATTGTGTGATGTGACAGAGTCAGCCTCAGTGGATGTTCTGCTGACGAACCTCATCAAGAGGAATCTGCTTCCCTCTGCTCTTCTCTGGATAACCTCTCGACCAGGAGCAGCCAATCAGATCCCTCCTGAGTGTGTAGACCAGGTAACAGAGGTACGAGGGTTTAATGATCCTCAGAAAGAGGAGTACTTCAGGAAGAGGATCAGTGATCAGAGCCTGGCCAATAAAATCATCAGACACGTGAAGTCTTCAAGAAGCCTCTACATCATGTGCCACATCCCAGTCTTCTGCTGGATCTCAGCCACTGTTCTAGAGAGAATGTTGGGTGAAGCAGAGAGTGGAGAGATCCCCAAGACTCTGACTCAAATGTTTACACACTTCCTGATCTTTCAGATCAAACACAAGGATGAAAAGTACCATCAGAAACATGACCCTGATCCTCAGCAGACCAGAGAGAGTATCCTGGCACTGGGAAAACTGGCTTTCCAACAGCTGGAGAAAGGAAACCTGATCTTCTATGAGGAAGACCTGAGAGAGTGTGGCATTGATGTCAGAGAAGTGTCAGTGTACTCAGGAGTGTGTACCCAGATCTTCAGAGAGGAGTTTGGGCTTCACCTGGGGAAGGTGTTCAGCTTTGTACATCTGAGTGTTCAGGAGTTTCTGGGTGCTTTATACGTGTTTTTCTGCTTTAAATTTAGAAAGACAAATGTGCTTGTGGAGCAAAGCACTGGACATTTTAATTTCTTTAGAAATCCAAACATGTCTGATCTCCTCAGGAGTGCAGTGGACAAGGCCTTACAGAGTGAGAATGGACACCTGGACCTGTTCCTCCGCTTCCTTCTGGGTCTCTCACTGGAGTCCAATCAGACTCTCTTACGAGACTTAATGCCACAGACAGGAAGTAGTTCTCACAGCAAACAGGAAACAGTGGAGTACATCAAGGAGAAGATCAGGGAGAATCCATCTCCAGAGAAATCCATCAATCTGTTCCACTGTCTGAATGAACTGAATGATCATTCTCTAGTGCAGGAAGTACAGACTTACCTGAACACAGGAGATTACAGGTGTCTCAGTGGATCCAGACTCTCTCCTGCTCAGTGGTCAGCTCTGGTGTTTGTGTTACTGACCTCAGAACAGGAGCTGGATGAGTTTAATTTGAGTAAATATGATCCATCAGAGGAATGTCTTCTGAGACTGCTGCCAGTGGTCAAAGCCTCCAGAAAAGCTGTGTGAGTATTTTTATTTATAAATGTATTACTGCATGGTTTGTTATTTTAATGTAACACTGAACTGCACTGTTTGGATTAATGCTTGTTAATAGTTCCTCTAATCCTCTTTAAACAAACCTCTGGTACTTTTACAGAAGATTGTTTCACTTTTTACACTAACACGTCATGTCTGCACTGAGGGCTGGGCCATATGGACAAAATCTTATGGATCAGGATATGAATCATTTTATATCTTTTATAGATGAATCATGATATATTAAGTTTTCTCTAAAATTTATATAAAAATCTGTACTTAATAACTGCATGCATTTAAGAACTAAACACATTTCTGAAGTAAACAGCAGTGAAAGACACTTTTTCTTTTCTCTGTTTATTCTGAAAGTGACATTGAACAGAACTCTCACAAATGAGAAGAAGAAAAACATCAAGCTGTCAAAATGGGATCAATATGAATAGAAAATATAAAAAGTAAATATTAAACACTCTGTTCACCTTCAAGTACCTGTTTAGGTTCAAGTTCCTCATCTTTTGTTCTGTGACACAGTGTTGTGGAGAGATTCACTCTGTCATGCTTTTATTTCTTCCAATTTTTCACATTTTCTTCCTAATTTAATCACGGCTGATTCCCACCATCTAACTGGGAACAAAATACTGAACTGGACCATACTGGAAAGAGTCGAGTTGGATTTTCTTTAAATAGTGTAAACTAGTAACAGGGCCATTTGGGACAATTAGTGCATTTTTATTACATTTCCTTTCTTATACTCTTTATTTAAAAGAATCATTGTTTATTTAAGAAAGAGATTCTTACTTTTTTGCACATCTATATTTTCCAAAGTCCATTCTAATAAATAAAACACTATAAATCTATATTACTAATAAAATGATTTTCTTAAGTGTAATTTTGAAAGAATAAAATTGCCCAGCCCTTACCACCTTCTGAGACAAGACGAAAAAACCAACTCTATCTTTTCACACTGTTCCTGTAAATTAACACACTTGCTGTAACTAACCAGTTCCATTCCCAGTGGGCAAATTGACGCCAAAAAATTATGTCAAAAAACAAGTCAAAAATGCAAATCAAATTGACGTCAATTTGACATCCACATATTGAGGTCTTATTTTGAACACCAAAATAATGACACAAAAGTAATTAAAGTAAGAAATATTTAATTTATCAGGTGTTTGGGCCTTTTGGACACTTTCTTAGTCTGAACAGATCCATTGTCTATACCAGCTTTATTCCTAATTAAGGTCACAGGGAGCCTGTCCCACCCTGCCAGTCCATCACAGGGTCACACGTATAGACAGACAACCACAGACTTGCTTCTGTGTGAGACAGAATTTAGAATTACCAACCAACCTATACGTCAAACCCGGGATTCAGACACAGGACCTTCATGCTGTGAGGCAACAGTGCTAACCCCTAAGCCACCGTGCTGCCCATTAGACTGAACCTTAAAAACCGAAATTAAAATGACCCCAAAATTAACATTACACTTCTGACATTACAAAACCAGCTTAACAACGAGAATTCCTCGGTTCACAGCTACAGCAAGCTAAACTAATACAGGATATAAAAACGCGGGAAAATAGCCTAGACAAAAAGTACCAAACGTCCTTGCACAGAGTCATATTTCATTAAAACGTTTTCTTCTAAGTGTTAAAAATAATTTAAAAATAATTATATTCTACATTTTTATGAGTTGTCAACACATTTACCTACATGATAAAAAGACACAGCGCGAGTCAGTGAGCCTGATAAAAGTTCATGTTAATGTGAAAGGGAAGGGTTTGTTAGGATTGATTCTGGAATCTTCAATTGGAGCTCGTCACCCCTCCCCCATTGCAAAGCGCCATCTACAGGTGTGGTGGTGAACAGCAGAGAAAGCATTGGTCAATGTGAAAAGGAATAATTTCAGGGAATAATAAAAATAAATAAATATTATTCATTTCAAATTTGGAGGGATGCCTGTTATTGTTATTCAGACAAGAAATGTCAAGGTATTTTCACTGTGAAAAATTAGGCCTACTGTAAATTCATTAACTGGCATTATTATATAATATTATATATTATTATATATATATTATAATATACATTATTACAAAAATATATTAATTTCAGTATTGTAATTACACAGCATTATGGTATCATTAAAAATAAAAAAATAATAACCAGTGCGAAATATTTTTAATCATCATTTTGCCAAATGATGAGGCCTTATAAGAAAAAGTGCTAAACAGCTGAATTATTGATGTCACTGTGATGTCAATATGACATCAATTTCACGTCTAAAACATGACACTGATTTGATGTCAATTGAACGTCAAACATTTTGGCCAAATTTATAATAAACCAATTCAGTATAGGATTAACTTCCTATTTTAAACCAATTACCACTGGAAGAAATTGCCTTCCAAACTGAATTTAAAATAATGTTATAGCATCTTGATCAAGTCTTGACTAATATTTGACATCAAATTGATATCAACGTGCCCGCTGGGTATGCAGGACCACACACAGGTTCCCATGATTTACCTTGTTTAATTACCTGGTTTAGTTTGAACAAATCAACCTTTTTCTTTAGTTTGGATCTGTTTGGACGTATGTGAAGACTCCACCTGTACTCGGGTCCACACCAAACACCTGAACCAGTGTGTGTGTAAAATCAGAGGTCTCCAGGTGACAGATTTGTACCTGTACGAGCACAGAGAACAACACACACCAACTGTTTTACCGTCTCTGTGAAATTCAGCATATAACTCAGTGTAAAGTACGACTAGTATTGGCATGTTATTAACTGCTAGTGTACAGCTCTATAATTCTTTATTTTCTGTAATAAAATGCACTGGATCTGCAGTGTTGGGTGTAGAAACTTGAACACAGATCAGAGTGTAGTGTTTGTAGGCTGCTCGCTCTCACCTATGTGTTATGTACATGACCTAATGGTCTTATAATAAATTGTAGCTGAGAGATTGTGGAGTTCAGAAAGACGTCCCTGCTCCTGTAAATGTCCTGATGTGGTGTCCTGTCCTCTGATTTCTGTGTGTGAGAGAAACACACTCACATTTCTGTTACAGCTTCAACTTTAGCTGGATTATGGCTGTGTGTGTGTTTGAGATCAGTATTCTGATATTTCATCATTTCTCTTCCAGTCTGTGTGTGTGTAATCTGACAGAGGAAAGCTGTAGAGCTCTGTCCTCAGTTCTCAGATCAAACTCCTCCAGTCTGAGAGAACTGAACCTGAGTGGAAATAAACTGCAGGATTCAGGAGTGAAGCTGCTCTCTGCTGGACTGAAGAATCCACACTGTACACTGGAGATACTGAGGTACACACACACACACACACACACATACATACACACACACACACACACACACACATACACACACCCATACACTTTACATACACACACAAACATACACACACACACACATATACTGTACATACATGCATGCATACATACACACACACACACCAAGATACACACACACATATACTGTACTTACATACACAAACACACACATAGTGTACACACACACATATACTGTACATACACACACAACCACACACACACACATACACTGTACATACATACATACATACACACACACATACTGTACATACATACATACATACACACACATACTGTACATACATACACAACCACACACACATACTGTACATACATACACACACACACACACATACTGTACATACATACATACATACACACAGACACACACACACCCATATACTGTATGTACATACATACACACACACACATACATACTGTACATACATACATACAGACATACACACACACATACACTGTACGTACATACATAGACACACAAACACACACACACACACACATATACTGTACGTACATACAAACACACACACATATACTGTACATACACACACACACACACACACACACACATCAGAGTTTTAATAAACACAGCAACCTCCAGTTCTCATCTGTTGTAAGTGTAATTGTAGAGATCTGATATATTGTCATTGTTGTGTGTGAGATGGAGAGTAAATGTAGTGTATATAAAGATTTTGTGTAGTTCATGTTTTCAATGCTAAAACTGAGTGTGTTAAGTGTGAGAAGGTTTTCTTTCTTGCAGGATGAGGTACTGCAGTATTACAGATGAAGGTTGTGCTGCTCTGGCTTCAGCTCTGAGGTCAAACTCCTCATCACACCTGAGAGAACTGGATCTGGACGATAATAATCCAGGAGAATCAGGAGTGAAGCTGCTCTCTGATCTACTGAAGGATCCACACTGTAAACTGGAGACACTACAGTGAGTTACTGACTTCCTGTCTCTTTACTCTACTGTATTGTAAGACATTGAGTAATATTCAGTGTGTTCTGTAAAATGTCACATCTAGTGTGTGCATTACGCTTCTGTTGTTCATAAGGAATGTGATGAGTGACTCTGTTTAACGTTGTCTGTAATTCTGTCCTCTTCTGTCTTTCAGCATTAATTATGATAAACTCACCAGGTCTGGTGTATGACCGGAGTCTGACCTCAAACCTCTTGTCCAGGATAAAGCAGTAGTGGTGAAGCGTTAGAACCCGTCCCACATTTCCAGCAGTTTGGGAGCTGAATCATTCATATTCAGATGTAGAAGTTCCAGAACAATAACCGTGACTGACCACATCCTTTTATCCACTCAGCTACAAGTTACTTCAGGCTTTAATCACATATTTTACAATCCAAAGTCCAATCCTTCAGCATCTACACACAACACAGAGATATCATCACACCATCACACTGATTACACAAACACACATCCAGCTGTTGGAGATGTTTATAGTCAGTTTTTACCTCCTTATTTTTATCACATTTGTTTCTCCACAGATGATTGAGTTACAGTTGTAATATTTATCTTTATTTTTCTTTAAAAATTACTTATTTTCATATCTCTGTTGTTTGTTTGCTAATCTGTGTTTAACTGTAACCATGGTAACAGGTCTGCTGATTGATTTGTTGTTGTAGTGACCCAGTTTTGTATATATGTTGTATACATGTCATTTCCACTGTGTGTAATTACAGAATAAACAGTGAGTGTGAGTGAAACACAACAATTCAGGTGTTTGAGGTGTGTTTGATCACAAACCTTTCGTCCACAATGCTGTTTGCTTTGAGGATGCAGCGTGTGGAGTAAATGTGGTCTCCCAGTCAGGAAATCCAGGATCCAGTTGCAGAGGGAGGTGTTGGTGCCCAGCAGACTCACTAGTAGAGAGAAATTGTACCATGGTCAAATAAGTCAAACTTAAAAAGTCCTTGTTCATCTTAAGTAGAAGCTGGTTCTCAAAGTTATGCCAATTAATTGCTCCCCTTCTTGGGCTGAAGATCAATCCAGCTTCACTAAATAGTCTCTCACAGGCCTCTGAGGCAGGGAGGGCTGTGTCCAGCTTAAGTGACAGGTTGGATAAGGCTGGATAAGATGTCAGCATAGTCATACCTTCAGCTGTACATGTTAGGTATGCATCCAGTTGTTTGGATGTCACCTGTGTGCACACATGCTTTATATCAGAGAATAAACCCTCTTCATCCAAAGTGTATGAGGAGTTGTCAGCAGGCTAAAGACTCTCATCATGATCAGGAAGATGTCAGACGTGACAAAGATGATGACGTCAGACCCTACGTATGACTGGAGTATTGTTTACTCAAATAATTCTATTCCCATAAAATTAAAACCTCTTTACTCGTTAATAGAACAAAAGTTTCTTGTTGTGTTAACTAAATGCCAAGTTTTAAGTCCTATACTGATATTGTTTAGAAGTTAATAGAAGTGTTAGGGCTTACAGTGAGGAGGAATCTGCAATGCAAAACAAAACAGATATTAGAATAGAAAAGGAAAGAAAACATTTTCTTATTCCACAAGCAAGTTGTCTGTTACAGAACTCGATAGTGATCCAGTGCAATCACACAATCTAGACTATTACAGCATTACAGCACGTCTAAGATCATATTAATTAGGTCTACTGCATCCTCGCTGTCTAACCTGGACTTTGTCCTCGGTCCTTTGTCCTCACTCCGAGCCAGTCAACAGCTGGCATTTCTCATTTAACATCTGGCTGTGCAGAAGATTTATTCATCTTCTGCACGCGCTTCATGCTCATCAGGGTTGCAGAGTGAACGAGTCAGGAATACACTCTGGATGAAACCCCAGTGCTACACACACACACACACACACACACACACACAGGGCACAATTTAGTATTAAATCCACCCACTGCTCCTATTGTGTTTAAGCTCTAGAGAGAGTGTGGTGTGTGGAAACCCCTGAAGTCAAGTTCGCCGATGACACGACCGTGGTGGGTCTCATCAGCAAGAACGACGAGTCAGCATACAGAGAGGAGGTGCAGCGGCTAACAGCCTGGTGTAGAGCCAACAACCTGTCTCTGAACGTCGACAAGACTAAAGAGATGGTTGTTGACTTCAGGAGAGCACAGAGTGACCATTCTCCACTGTTCACCGACGGATCCTCTGTGGAGATCGTCAAGAGCACCAAATCTTAGTTCAATAAATTTTGACTTGATCGGTCTTACCAAGTAAATTTTAACTCATTTTAATCTCCATTTTACTAGAAACATGTGACAGCTATAAAGTGCAACCTGTTGTTCATATTGAGTTAGATTGCTGTGCTAGATTTAAGAATAAGACCACACCTAAAAATTCCAATTTCAAGAATCTTTAGTAAAGACAGAGATTTAAGTATTTAATTTTTGTCTGTTCAAGTAAGAAATTTCTGTGAACATAAACACTTCATGAAAAGGTGTTCCATTCTGATTTATTACGTACGTAAAGATATGAAAAGCATGTGACCTGAGGCTGAGCTCTGATTGGCTTGTTTCGAATTTTCCTCAGGCCGCAGCACTCTGCGCTCCGGACCCGCCCACTTTTGTTGTTAGCGAATCAATATTATTGTTATATATTTTGGCCTCATGTGATTGGATCATTCTCAACGAGTCTCATTACCGCGCAGCAGATGGTCAGTTAACGGACAGGTACTGATTAATATGGAAGCAAGCGAAATATCGCGAGATGAAAGAAAATTCGGTTCTATCTTTACAAAAATAAACTTTCACAAGGAGTTCGGATGAAGAAAAGAAAAGAATCAAGGAGCTTGGACCACATCGACCCAATCTGCAAACTCAGCAGCAGTCAGTTTTTTAATGATTACCTTCATTACATTACTGATAATAAACCCACATTGAACTCAGATTCACTGATTTACAGTACAGTAATTGCATGCTTTTGGGTATTGGATATAATTATCCCAACTTCTCATCAGTGCATTGATTCAGTGACGGGATGACGTTTTGTACTGCGCATGTGCGAGCAGTGCGCTAACGTGCTAGTTATGAAAAGGCATTTCCTCCTGCCAGATTCTCACCATGGAGGAGCTCGATGATGCTGCAGTTTCCACTTTAAAAGGTTAGTCATTTGTTCAAAGTTGTTGAAATTTTATTAATTCACTCTGTTGGTCATTCTTTGTTTGAAATCGAGTTTTAATCGAATATGTTTCCCACTGGAAACCCGTTCCTGCAAACAAATGAAATCAGCTGAACATTTTACAAAGTTCAGTCTCTTTTTTGAGATCTGTTCAATAATGAGATTTCATTCTGTCCCATTTTGCTCTCCATCTTGTGGTAGTACTATTTAGTATTATTTTGTATTTTTTTTATTATTCTTATTTATTAAAAGCAGCTTATTATTTAAATATAACCTCTTTGTGAGATCATACAGGCCAATTCAACTGAACAATCACTTCTACTGCTTTATTTTATCATTAACACTTTATAATAAACTTGTATTATTTGGCATTAGTCATCTGTATCTTTACAATGCTTGTAGCCTAGATCTTTGTCAGCAGCAACATACGTTTTTATATTTATGATGATTACAGTAACATTAGTTATTTCATTATGAACTCTACAGTGAGCATTTGTACTGTTTAATTTATTATTGTGAAATATTATAATTGATGACATTATAATTATTATTATAGATTATAATAAATATAAGTGTTTTACTGGTTAAATGCTGTAAACATATGTTGATTTGTCAACATGCATAAAGCATTTACTGATTTACTGTTAGTAAATATAAAAAAGTGTTATATTCATATTTTATCATTATAATGTGTTTGTTTCAACCAGTTGAACATGCCATTGCTGTTTTTATCGCCCTGCCACTGCTCTTCCCATCCGGCTCTGCAGCACCCAAGAAAAGGGGCCCAATCAGTGAGGCTCTTTTTCATGTTCTTACGGTGAGTTTTGCTTTTGTAGTGTTATCTAATTAGCAGGTGTTTAAGAGGCCTACACTTTCAATAATTAAATAATGGGTTAAAAACAAGATTTGGCTACTCAAATTGCTCACCCAGTGTTAAAAATAACCTGATAAAATTACCTACATGCTCAGCCTTTGGCAAAAAAAAACCCCAAACAACTCCTTTTGTAGATTGTAAATGCTGTTACATGTAATGTGAATATCTGAGTAAAACTCATCTGTTAAAGGACATTTGGAGCAGTGTGGTTGTCTGCGATGTCTTCATATTTACCAAGGTGGAGCTACGACTCAAACTGGAGACAGATGTCTCACTAATCATTCCCACTGCACAATATATTTTGCTTTTTATGCTGTTTGTAGTATAAAATCATATTATTGGTCTTCTAGCCCTCAGAGGATCCAGATACCTACGCCCACCAGCGTGTGCTTTCCAGTCCTGTTGTGCTGGTTGGTGAGGACAACTGCATGGTGGTTATAGGTACAACTCCAGTTGTAGAATTTGAGAAATTCTATCTCCTGGCCTGTTACTATGCTTTTCACCTGACCTATCCCAAGTGTATTTTTTGTCAGCCTTGGATATTTGTTAAAGTGGCCACCTTTTGGTTAATGATCTTTTAATAAAGGTTCTCAAAATAGATTGTTGTTTGTTTCTTCATTTAATTTTTTTTTTTTAGAATTTGTTTTTTAGTTTTTTGTTTTTTTGAGAATTGTCATCTCATTTTAGGTTATTGTACATTTTGGAAAAACTCTCAAAACAAGCTCAGTTTATGGTTAAAAATTCTAGTTTTAATGCAGTCTTCACTAAAATTATGCATTATTCTTGCTTATAAAAAGGCAAAACTGCCTTTTTAAGTTTTAAGCAGGTTTGTCTACTTTTAAGACCCAACTGTATTTTTACTGACTAGATTTTAGGTCAGATTCTTGTTTAATGGGATTTTTACTAAAATGACTTAATATGCAATGCTTAAAAAAGGAAGAAACATAATAGTTTTAAACATATTTGTCTAGTTTTAAGGTCCGATTGAGTTTATTAGTGACTAGATATTTTTGCTATTTTTAAGAATTCTTATCAAGTCAGTTTTGCTTACCCCATTGGCAGATTTTTTTCCTTGTTTTTAGCAGACTTTAACTAAATTTAAGTTTTTAGCTTCTTTCAAGAAGGGCATTTTTTTCAGTGCATCTCCCTCCCCCCATCCTGACTGTGTTCTACAGAGGGACCATCGAGAACGTCCTGAGCAGCTGCATCACTGCCTGGTTTGGGAACTGCACCGTCTCAGATCACAAGACCCTTCAGGGGATAGTGAGGACAGCTGAGAAGATCATCAGAGTCTCTCTCCCCTCAATCACGGACATTTACACTGCACACTGCATCCACAAAGCTAACAACATTGTGGATGACCACACACACACACACACACTCTTACACACCCCACACACACACACACACACACACTCTTACACACCCCACACACACACACACACACACACTCTTACACACCCCACAAACCCCTCACACACACACACACTCTTACACACCCCACACACACACACACTCACTCTTACACACCCCACACACACACACACACACTCTTACACACCCCACAAACCCCTCACACACACACACACTCTTACACACCCCACACACACACACACACACTCTTACACACCCCACACACCCCTCACACACACTCTTCACTCTCCTGCCATCTGGAAAGAGGTACCGGAGCATTCGGGCCCTCACAACCAGACTGTGTAACAGTTTCTTTCCTCAAGCTATCAGGCTTCAACACCCGGGACTGAACTGTACAAAACTCTCTCTCACACACACACACACTCTCTCTCACCTGTGTGGACACGCACACATAACTTATATTGATCAATAATTATTGCACTACCTCACCCCTTGTGTTTATTACATCTGCTGCTATATTTATATTTATATTTATTTCTATTTTGCACTACCTCAACCGCTGCTACTGTATTTCTGCACAACATGTCAGGTCTCAAAGTTGTACATCATTTCATTTTATTTCATTTCATTTATATTTCATTGCACATGTTCTCTTTTTCAGCACTAGTGTCCTGTTTTTCTGTGTTGTCTTTTTGTACTTATTGTTTCTGCACTGTCTTGTCTTTGCTCTGTTTGCACCTAGCTGCACACTGTGCACTTTATGTGGCTTGGACAAACTTCTGTCCTAGCTCTGTGTTGTTGTTTGTGTTTGATCTTTATGTTGTATGTTTCTGTAGCACCAGCTCCTGGAGAAACGGTGTTTCATGTCACTATGTACTGCGTCAGATATATGTGGTTGAAATGACAATAAAGCTTCTTGAATCTTGAAGATGTGCCGTTTAGTCACCGAGATTTTTCTTCATTCTGATGTGATGTGAACTTGAACTGAAGACGTGTATCTGTAATGATTAGGCATAACATTCTGAGTACTGAGAGCAGTTCAGTGGGGTGCAGACTGCAGCTCTTGTGGGGTGTTCCCGGTCTGCAGTGGTCAGTATCTATCAAAAGTGGTCCAAGGAAGGAACAGTGGTGAACTGGAGACGGGGTCATGGGTCAAGGCTCATTGATGTACGTGGGGAGTGAAGGCTGGCCCGTGTGATCAGAATACACAGTGCAGGACAGTTTGTTGTGTATGGGGCTGCAGAACCACAGACCAGTCAGGGTGTGACCCCTGTGCACCACTGAAAGCCCCAACAATGGGCACATGAGCATCAGAACTGGACCACGGAGCAATGGAAGAAGGTGGCCTGGTCTGATGAATTACGTTTTCTTTTACATCACGTAGATGGCCGTGTGTGTGTGTGTCTCTTATCTGGGGAACACATGGAACCAGGATGCACTATGGGAAGAAGGTGAGCTGGCGGAGGCAGTGTCCTGCTTTGGTCAGTGTTCTGCTGGGAAACCTTGGGTCCTGCCATCCATGTGGCTGTTACTTTGACACGTTCCACCTACCCAAGCATTGTTACAGACCATGTCCACATTTTCATGGAAATGGTATTCCCCGATGGCTGTGTCCTCTTTCAGAAGGATAATGCTCCGTGACACAAAGCAGAAATGGTTGAGGAATGGTTTGATGACCACAACAACCAGTTTGAGGTGTTGATTCGGCCTCCAAATTCCCCAGATATCAATTTAATCCAGCATCTGTGGGATGTGCATCAAACAAGTCCGATCCATGGAGTCCCCACCTCACAACTTACAGGACGTAAAGGTACCACATGCATGTACCAGATACCACAGCACACCTTCAGGGATCTAGTGGAGTCCATGCCTCGATGGGTCAGGGCTGTTTTGGCAGCAAAAGGCGGACCAACACAATATTATGCAGGTGGTCATAATGTTATGGCTGATCAGTGAATGCTGCTTTTTTTATTTATTTCATAACATGAACTATTCTGCAGAAAGGATCGTATAAATCTGTGTTTGGGCTCCAAGAAGGAGTATTCTCCTAAACCATGCTAACAGTCTAGCATTTCTGTACAATTTTTACATAATAATAATAATAATAATAATAATAATAATAATAATATAGTACTGTTTGTATGTGTTTAATACTAAATAAAAGTGCACTGTATGATATAGACAGTAAAAAGTGTGTTTTTAATCAGCTCCAGTTTTTTAGAACTTATCCTCAGACACACATCACAATCTAGAGGTAAGTTGACTTTTCGGGTTGTCTGATTAGAAATGTTATCTATAACTGAATTCACACAAAATATCGAGTTATTTCTTCACCTCAAACGGTCAGTTTCTCTTTCACGCTGGCCGTCACTGTCCAGTACAGTGTGTTTGAGCTAATGCTAATTTCCGTGGGATTTTTACAGCGTCTAGGCTAAATCACTGCTTTCATAGCTTTAACGAGGATCAGGAAAACGTTATAGATAAGAAATGTAAGAAACACGACTAGATACTGTAAATATTAGGTTTTTTGTAACACAATTACGAAGCGCAAAAACTCACAGCGAGGTTTATAAAGCGTTGCTATGGTTACGGGATCCTACCGCCATTTTGTGACATTCCGCTATAACGCGTGCACTGTGTGTAAAATGGAGGAAGATTAGACCACCGCAAATAACACACACCAGAACAGGGTCATTTTTAACAAACTCATTTTACATCCAGGTGAAAGTGACCTCCGGTGGACAGAACCGGGATTTTTTATTATCTCTCTCCTGAACACTTAGCTTTCTGTTTTAGAGAAACGTGGAAATGTTTTAAAAAATAACACGAAATAACCATAAAATCACTGTTTCCTGTTTTCTTTTTCAGAATCAGAATAAAAATAAAAATGACAGATATTCTTAAGCCTTTGGACACACAGGTTCCTGCTACAGTTCCCTCCAGTTGGACACACACACACACACACACACACACACACACACACACAGGTTGTGGAGATTGTTGAATGTGGCTCAGGGCTTCAGATTAGTTTATACATGATACACCATTTCATGTCAAACAGAAAGTGATCATTTGAGGCACAGTGTTTGGAGGAACATTATCATTTGAAGGTTGTAGTTTTTCATCATGTATAGAGAGTGTACAATGCTTTAAAATACCTAACATTCACATGAGCATAGAGACATGGCATTACTCTGTAGCTCTAACTTTGGTTTTCACCGCAGGGAACAACACAGAGCACAAACCTGAACCCAGTGAATACAATCCTGTACATCTTTTCCCCCTTATGAGGTGAGTCTCTC
Organism: Hemibagrus wyckioides; assembly: GCF_019097595.1. Classification (NCBI taxonomy): domain Eukaryota; kingdom Metazoa; phylum Chordata; class Actinopteri; order Siluriformes; family Bagridae; genus Hemibagrus; species Hemibagrus wyckioides. The sequence goes on along the minus strand of NC_080738.1, from coordinate 3,478,438 downwards.
TTACTCCGTTCATACAGCACACAGAAATTGGACATTAATTGTAAACCATATCATCAGGAGGTTAATACGTGTGCAGAGTAATCCAAATAAAGCAGCTGTTTCAACATGTGTTGCAGCAATGCCGTGGAGAAGGAGACTCTGATTTACTTTATCCAGCTCCAAGCAAATAACTGTTTCTTTAACAGTGTGGAATAAAAATTCCACTGTACTCACTACTAAAATCTGACTCCAGCTCCACACTGACCCGACAGCTCAGTCTAAGTGAGACTCATAGTTAGTAAGGCCTCAAAACTAAATAAGCCAATCAAGCAGACTAGATGAATGCAGATAAGAGATTTTATTTTGTAATCAGCGCTGACACAAGAATTGAGATGCTCACGCATGAACGTCCCAACAACCTCTCTCCGGGGAACTCCAACTACAGCCTTTATATACATTTCCCTTATCTTCCCAATGCAACATGTCACTGGTTCTTTGCCTAGACAATACCACCCATCTTTCTTTTTTTTAGACCTTTTAGATTCTTTTTTACACCATTATCTTTGAATTTACAACTTTTCGAATACCATTATAATTAAACTTTCCTGAATCATTATATTAAAAATTGGGCGTTTCCTCCCCCACCAGTGGGATTGTCTTTGGCCTCACTCTCGCCAATACCTCATTTTTCTTCAGGAGACAGCATGGGTAAGTTCTCAGTTCTTCAGGGGCCAACACCCTTTCTTTTATTAACTTTTACACCTCACGGATTTTCTGATTTATCCGCTGTCTTCTACGTATGTACTCTAGATATTTCGCCTGGTACCACCATTGCCATCCAGCACGCGCTGCGTTTACTTCATGATGAGCTCACTACCGCTCAAGGTACCAGTGGAGCGAAGATTGACCATAACAATCTAGGGTGCGTCTCTGCCATTGATTGGTCCAAGTTTGGAAAGCCTGGTACCGCAGAGAAAGCCTGCCAGACTGACATCATTGATACAACTATTTGTTCTTCAAAGCCCTTGCAGCCTGTGTGCAAGGCCCGTGACAGGCCAACATGCCGTGTTAAACCTTATATTGTTCTTAAGCTCAAACGACCTAACGAATAAACCTTACCTGAGAACTCACTCCTGCTGTCCCCCTGATTATTTCACACATACCTCATACATATATTCTCATTTACAAAATTATCTCGCACATTCCCCCCTTTTGTGACTCAAGTCACAACACACTCAACTTGTTCAGACGCTATGCATACATGCCTTATATACGTACATAAGTCAGCACAAGGATTATATACTCGTATGATTCGTTTTCAGTGTTTCACTACTATCATGGTGCTAGTAAACAATTATATACTCGTTAAGGAATGTAATGAGTACTCCAAGCTCTGTGCAGGTACCACTGCATGTAGTTCTTCTTAGTCTTGCTATCGCCCACCTCACTCGTTCTCTCACATTTGCCAGTCAATTTCATACCTACCTGGATCCCAACCCTACTCATCAGGTATTCCCCTGGTTACACGCAATCCACATTGTTTCCATTTCATGCCCGGTGACCAGCAGCACGACCGTGCCTGCCTTAGGTTGTCCCACCCAGTGAGATCTTACCCGTCTTTGGCTAACCGGCCTTCTTCTCTGGTCACCGGCTGCCCCCCTTTTTTTTTTTTTTTTTTTGGGTAGCAGCTTTCCCGTTGCACAACACCTCTGACTCTGGTGTGGCTTTTTGTGTTGCTGGTCTGTCTTCTCTCGATTCTTCAGTAGGGCATTATTGGGATCTATACCATGAGCCAGATTGGAACCTCAGTCACTCTGTCCTCAGTCACTCTCGAGATCTCATCTCCTTACCTACCCAGCCACTGTTCCTGCAGAGAGCTTCAAGTGTGCAAACATTAAGTATCAACTAACTCTATGTTTATAACACATTCAGTAATGTCTACCACTCGTTCCCACACGACCAATAAGCCTGAATCATTATTATGTTCCCTTTAACCACAAATCAGCAGTTGTCATTAAGATGCATAAATGAGTAACATTCAATCATTCAGTAGTCATTATAAGACTTCTCCAGTGATTACGCTTTTTCATCAGTAGTATTTCAAAACACATGTAAATGATAATAGTGTTGCATGCATAAACATTAGTGATTTAAAACACAATATAATACGACACGCCGACATAACATATCCCACATCCTTTTATGACGTCCCCTGTTGTTCTTCTGCCCATGTGACTTTGCGCCACGTAGAGGGGCCGTTGGGGGGCTAAGGAGAGGTTACTAGCACATCACTTAGCCCCCTCCCGATGATTGGAACGGCAAGGATCTCAGCAGCTCCATCATTTGTCTAGGAACATTGGTCCACAATACATCTTCTCCTAACTTGACTGTAATGACCTCCACCCTCTTCTTAAGTGGTACACCTATCCATATTCCAAACCTTCTCTTCCTTCTGTATGCAAGATTAAGTAACCGTTCTACACTATAATGTGCATGTTCTACCACGATGGGTAACTGTGCTGTCTGTCTCGGAGTGTATGCAAATGTTTGTATCTCTGTAATATACATCCTGTCTGCGTAAATCTCCCTTACTGATGTACGCCTATCTATAAAAGGGTACTCTAGCAATCCTAAATTTGGCTCCCACTCCCCCAAATCGTTTTTCAACAACCTACCCCATAAATACCTCCATATATGCCTCCAATCCCCCTCCATTATGCAATCATCTTTATTAAGTCCAATTCATCACTGCCATTGCTGGGTTTGAACGAAGACTCAATCTCATGTGTCATCTGAACATATTGCCCAAACAATGTGTGCGTCATCTGTGTAATCATGGAACGCAGTAGTGGAACTACACAACACAACAGAACTGCAAGTACCACCAACACCACACCTACGACTGTTCCTATCCTAAGTATGACGGCTCTCCAATTTGAGGAGAACAACCATGCCAGCCAATCATTTGTTGGTTTATATGTGTTCTCTACGTGCTCGTCTCTAAGATCTTTCATCTGCCGCAATATTTTACTCAGGTTACCCTCTGGACCAGTGTGTATTGGAACATTGGTCTCCAAACATAGTACACACTCCTTCTTCCGGGGCCCTCATGGTGTCCAGGATAAGCCTGTTCTGTAAGGCCATGGTAGATGTTGCATGTAGTTGTTCTTGAATCAAATCCAATGCTTGTATTGTGTAGTTCATGAACCTTTGTTGATTGTACCAAATATAGTTAATCCATCTCACGTTTTTACCAATCTGTGCCCATGGCAAGAAAAAGGTCAGTGCTCCTGCTCCTGGTCGACCAATGGCAGCATGTTCATCAGGGACTCCCACCGGAACCCCTCTCCAATCCACGTAAACCCCACTGCTCCTGTCGAATCGTCCCAAGTCACGCTTAATTCGTCGACCTGATGTATTAATCTCCTTTTCTTGCAGCACAGTTAGTTTTCCTGTCAGCACCATTGTTGCACAGCATCCTCCCCATCCGGGTGGCAGGGTCTGCCCAGCAACACTATATCCACAATACCAGAATACATCAGCCAGTGGCCTAGTCCCATTAGATAGGTCAGGCTGGTTCAGATCAATATAGTCCTTTTTCCACTGTCTCCACACGGTAATCTTTAATCCTTTTGTATCTGCCGTCATGTCACAGTCTTTAGAAATGTTGCCGACAAACACCTGTGATCCGTTTGAACATACACAGAATGGGTACCTCTGTCCCTGATGCTCACTCACTCTGATGGGCGGATGTCCCTCAGTCCCGATCTCCTCATACTCACAGGTGCTATTCAACTTCTTCAACCTGGTTGGGCCGTAGGCACATGAGATAGAATGCATAAGACAAACGAATGGGCATAGGTGGTGTAGGTTGTGCTTGGTACTGTTACAACCTTCTGGTCCTCTCGTTGGAAAAACCCTGGGAGCTCGCGATGTCCTGTCATGGCACACTATGCACGAGGTGTTTCCTGCTTCGTGTGCTGTGTAACTTAGCCATTGGTAAAACAAGTTGTTTGTCCACAACTCCTGGTCTAGTCTACTCATGAGGCTCATTGACTGTGCAGTGTCTCTGCGTACTCTGGGCAGTGTTGTTGGTGATTGCTCAATATAATGTATTCCCCCAGTGTCATCATTCATTTGTTCATTATCACCAAAGACTCGTATAAGGGTGTACGTCCATAGTCCTATACACAGCAGTGCTATTATTACAAGTACCAATAAGCCCCAGTCCGTTCTGATGATTCGATCACCGTTTCCCTCCTCTTCATTTATTTCTTGCTCATCGTTTCTCTCTCTCCCTTCTCTTTCAGTGTTCTCGCCGTGCACGGGCTCTAGTTCTATAGGCAGGTCCTGTATCTCCCACATCGTGTTGTGAAGGCCCTTCCCTTGGGTCGTCTTCTTCTTGTTCTGCTGGACTCTCCCATGGTTGAAACTCCTGGCTCTGCGGGTGGGGCGCTTGTACCGAAGGGGGTTGTGAGGCGGGAACAGCTGGATCACGCCTTCGCGCCTCGAATTCCCTTATCAGTGGATCCTGCTCCTGCGCTCTTTCACGTCTCGCTCCAGCCCCTGGATCTGGTGCTCTGCAACAGTGATTTAAATGAAACCAAGCAGTCTTACCTTCGACCTTTACGGCTGTTGGAGTAGCTAAGACAACTTTTAGTGGTCCAACTCGTCTGGGCTCATTCCATCTTCTCTTGAAGACCTTGACATACACCCAGTCTCCTGGTTTCACAGTCCTCAGCTCCTCGTCAATTTCGCTCATCCTTCCCTCCGTAGCACCTTTCACCTGTTGGAATATAGCTCGATGTATTTCAGTCAAGTGCTTCACATAATTGCCTTGCTCACTTTCAAGCTGCTCCAGCGAAGGGCCCTTATAGGGTCCTCGTAGATAAGGCACAGGCATAGGTCATCCTGTAAGCATTTCATGCGGGGTTAGATGCGTCATTCGGTTAGTTTGCATTCTCATGCTCATCAGTGCTAATGGCAAAGCTTGCACCCAATTCATTTTTCCCGCTTCACAAATTTTTGCCAGCTTCGCTTTTAATGTTCCATTGGCCCTTTCCACCATTCCCTGCGACTGTGGGTGATAGACACAACCCAATCTGTGTCGTATTCTTAAATACTGGAACACTCTTTGAATCACATTGTTCACAAAGTGAGTACCACTGTCTGAGCTGATCTTATCAGGAATACCAAACCTTGGAATCACCTCACGACACAAAAATTTAGCCACTGAATCTGCATCTGCTTTAGCTGTTGGGTGCGCCTCCACCCATCTACTAAACCTATCCTCCACCACCAAAACATACCTTTTCTTCTCCTTCACCTCAGCCATATCCATGAAGTCAATGATCAGATGCCTGAATGGTCCGTCTGGCTCTGGTATGTGACCTATTGGGGCAGTAAAACTTTTCCTGTTGTTGTATTCTGCACATATTTCACAATGTGCTAACCTGTGATCAACCATCTGAGCTAAATACGGAGACCACCATGCTCTTTGAATTTGTTTGATCACTTCCCCCCTTGCGCAATGGCTCAAGCCATGCGCATCATTAATCAACGATGTGAGAACTGAGAGAGGAGCCACAAAATGCCCCTGAGGACCACGCCATACGCCTGTTCGTGCATTCTTAACCGCCCCCCTTTTTATCCACTTAGATATCTCATACACTGAGGCCGAATTTTGTGCTGCGGCTAAGGAGGTTAAGTCCGTTTCTGGGTAGTCATCGCCTTCAGAGTCGGTCACAAGCATAATGTTGGTATGTCCTAAAGCTGCTGATTTTGCTGCCTCATCTGCTGCAGTGTTTCCACTGGTAACAAAAGAGCCATCTGTTTTATGCGCTAAACATTTGACGATAGCTAGTTTAGCTGGCAGAGTAATAGCATGTAACAAATCAGTTATGGCCTTTCCATGCATCACAGGAGAGCCATCTGCTCTCAATAACCCTCTCTGGGCCCATGTAGGGCCGAAGTAATGACACACACCATAAGCATACTGCGAATCCGTGAAAATAGTACAAGATTTCCCTGCAGCTAGCTTACAAGCTGCGGCGAGCGCTTTTAACTCAGCCAATTGTGCGGAACATGGTTGAGAAACAGCCGTAGACTGAACAGTAACAAAGCTAGTCAAATCGTTACTGGGCGCTACTATGGCGTAACCCGCCAAGTTCCCGTCTGGGCCTCTAAAGCACGAACCGTCAACAAAAAAGGTAACATCCGAATGTGGCAAAGGTTGATTTTCAAGGTCTTGACGCGCTTTAGAGTATGTGGTTGAAACTTGCTGACAATCGTGCGGTTCACCGTCCAATGGGTTCATCATTCTATCAGCTGGACTGACTGTCTGGCATCTTTGAATAGTCAATTCTGGTGAAGAGAGAATTACGTCGTAACCTGTCTTCCGCGCATGAGTTATCACAAATGTCGGACTGGTAAGCAGGGCGTGTAACGCATGTGTAGTGTACAATATAGTAGGATGGCCCATTGTAATGGTTGACGCCTTTTGATACGCAAAGGCTGCTGCTGCTAATCCACGGTAACACGGCGGCATCCCACTCTCGATGTTGTCTAGTCTGCAGCTAAAGTAAGCAACAGGCTGCTTGCCAGGTCCCTGTTGCTGAGTTAACACGGCATTAGCAAAGCCTCGTTTTTCTGATACATACAGGAAGAATGGCTTACCGTAATCAGGACTCGCTAGCGCTGGTGCTGTACAAAGATCCTCCTTCAGCATTTCGAAAGCTGCAACGGCCTCTGTTGTCCAAACCAATGCAGCTTTCTTCTGATCAGCTGCTTTTATCAACGCACGTAGTGGAGCTACCTTTAATGCAAAATCTACTATCCACTGTCTGCTATAACCCACCATACCCAAGAAAGACAACATCTGTCCAACCGTTTGCGGTTTCGGGGCTTTACGGACCGCCTCTAGATGCGTAGGCGACAGCTTACGACTAGTGCCATGCAAAACTCTTCCTAGATACTCTACTTCCTGTTTGCAGAACTGTAACTTTTCCTTGCTCACCTTGTGTCCGTTTTCTGCTAAGAGTCTCAATACTTTTAGGGAGTCTGCCTGGCACTGTTCTTTAGTTGGGCTACAAATCAAGATGTCATCAACATATGTCAGGAGAAGACTATCAATATCCAATGAAGCTAGATCCCTAGCCACAATTCGATTGAAAATTGATGGGCTTTCACAATAGCCCTGGGGCAATCTCGTGTATGTGTACTGTTGGTCGTTATACGTGAACGCAAACAAATTGTGAATCAGGATGCAGTGGAATACTAAAAAATGCAGAACACAAATCAATGACCGTGTACCACTTAGTATTGCCTGGGATGTTGGAGAGTAACGTATGTGGATCTGGGACTATGGGCGCTTCTCCCTCAACTATATGGTTAATACCACGTAAATCGTGCACAAGTCGCCACTTATCTGAGTTTGGTTTTCTAACTGGGAATATTGGAGTGTTGCAACGGCTATGTGTTGGTATTAGAACCCCTGCCTCCAATAACCCCTCGAGTGTGGGTCCTATCCCTGCCTGAGCCTGTGGTGTTAGTGGATATTGTTTCTGATACGGGTACCTGACATTAGGTTTAAGTTTTATCAAAACCTGTCCTGCTGACTTTATGAGTCCTACGTCTGTAGAGTGCTGAGTCCAGAGCACACTTGGGATTGTGGCTAACAGCTCTTCAGTTTCTGTATCTGATTGCGATGTCTTTGTCATCTGAAAGTGGTAACTGATAGATAGGTGACATTTTCTTTTCTATCAAGGTTTGTGTGGCTCTTAAAGTGTCTGTGCCTTTTTGGGAAATGCGCATAAATTTTCCATCCGGTGAGGTGTGCATGTACTGGTTGATGGTTGGCTTCCATTCCAGCACCTGGCTAGTTTCTTTGAGCATTGGTCCCAGGTCTTTCGATTCATAGCCTCCTGCTACCATCAGTGTGATGTGTGGTATTGAGTTTGTAATCTGGTACCAGCTCTCCAAGTTATTGGGTAACTGAACTGCCGCTGCCACTCCTTGAGGGCCCACGAAGATGTCTGTTGTCACCACGTCAAACAGTTTTCCTTCCAACATGTCTGACCATAGTGTTGCATATTCTTCATTGGTGCTGTCAGGGTCAAAACACATGGTACAGTGCAGCGGGCTCTTAGGTTCGGTGTAATCCGGCCGCATAGCCTGTATCCATGGCTTCCACTGTAAATAGCTGGCCTGCAACTCTGATAATGAGGGATTGTCGTTCTGTAGCCAATACACTGTGCTACACTCTGTGTCTGCCTGCGTCCCAGCCATGAGATATTGTTCTGCTGTGGTTCTGTCTGGGAATGTTACCCAGAGGCCTGTAGGGCTGCACTGAATTCTAGCCTTAAATTTACACAAAAGATCTCGTCCCAATAAATTGACTGGTGTAGAGGGTGAATACAAAAGTGGTGCCACAATGGTGGTGTCTTCTAATGTTAGTATCTGAGGCTCTGTGAAGTGCAAGATCTGTGAGATCCCTGAGAAACCTGTTGTTTTGATGGTCTTCCGAGCGAGAGGGAGATTCGAGCCTTCGCGCCCTATGCATGAATATGTGGCACCTGTGTCGATCATGAATGGAAAAGGACGCTCATTATTGAGTGTTACCATGACAGTTGGTTCCTGTTGCGGATGCAGTGTAGTGGCATACTGCATATTCTCCCCCTCTGGCTTCTCAGGGCCGCTTCAACTCCAATTTGGTGCGGGCCCCAGTCCCGGGCCTATCTGGGGCTGATACATATGTGGGCAGTCTCTTCTCATGTGTCCACTCCCTCCGCAGCCCCAGCACTCTAGTGGTTGTTGAGGCTGTTGGTACTGAGGATTGGGGGGTGCCTGCGCATAACTCAGTCCTTGGGGCCCTCCAGGGCTCTGCGGCGCATATCCCTGCGGTGGTGATCCAAATCGTTCCCACGGCTGCCTTCTCCCTTGCCACCGACCTCTCATTGGGCGTCCTCTAAATCTTCCGTGTGCACCGCCAATGTGGACATTAATGGGTTGGGCCATTGGGTACACCTGGCTATTTTGTGGATGCTGTGAGTTTGGTGCTGCCACCTGCGGTTGTGGCATCATTTGCGGTTGCTGTGGTGTTTGTCCTTGTTGCGGCAGCATTTGGTTATTCTGTACAGGTTCTTGGCCTGCTGGGATAACCACTGCGGCTTGTATTTTTCCTGCTTTTTCTCTCTCCTTTTCTTTCTGCCTAGCTCTTGTCAACTCGCCAAGCTGTGTTTTATATAACTGTGTCAGTAGGGCCTCTGAGGCTGTTTTCTCGTCCTTTTGTTTCTTTCTGTATTGTTCCACATAATGTATCACATGTGCTTTGTAGGTATCCCACGGCATGGAGTTTAGACCGACCACCTCATCCAACGAGGTTTGGACTGATTCTGGTAGACATTTCTTCAGCATTAATTTAAACAGTCCTTTACTTGTGTCTGTCTCGTCCCATGTTCCACCTGTCTCTTCCTTCCATTTATTCTGATAATCGTGGATGAATTTTACTACATTTTCTTCTTCCTTCAGAATCATGTGTTCCAGTTGTCCTGGGTCCATTTTCGTGGGGTAGGTTTTCCTTATTTCATTCCACAACCTGTTTCTCCATGTCCCCAATGCTATAGCATCCCAGCCTGGTAGATCCATTGCTCCTTTTAGTCCAGCTTCATCCAGTATTTCAGCTGTCTTTGCTTTCCCTATTGTTTGGGCTAATATGGCCTTCACATCTCCTATCGACAAGGTATGTCCTGCTGTCTTTTCTTCAAATTTTGTAATCCACCTCTGCCCTCCATTACACATCTCCGGTAGCTGTGAGCTTAATCCTACCATATCCATAAATGTCCATGGAACATATTGCACATCTCTTCCTTTTGTCACCAGGGGATTCATTCGAACCTCTTCCTCACCATCAAACCCATATCTCTGCGGTGCTTTTAGTGACTTCTTGTCCCTTAAGGTTCTTGGTCGCGTGCGCTCCCGTTCCAGCTGCTCCTCCAACGCTGTAACTGAATTTTGTAAGCGCTCTTCTAAATCTTCCAGCTGCTGCGCGAAATCACGAACACTATCCCTCACCTTCTGCTCTTTGGTGTCCCTCTGTCTCTTTATTGCATCTTCCCTTGGCTCTATGTACAGCACTCCTCTAACCTGTCTCTCTGGATCTTCTTGCCAGTATTCAGCACATGGTTGTTTTTCCGGTGGCCCTGTTGTCTTTTCTGTTCGGGATTGATTATACGCACCCTGTTCCTCACTCATTGGTTCATCTCTTTCCCATTCTTCCGGGAGCGTAGGGGGCGCTGTAGGCCCACTCGCACGCGTTGAGATACATCTCTCGGCACTGTCCCCCACTGGTGTTGAGTGTGTGAACTCCTTTCCCTTTTGCAAATACTCTTCACTCTCTTTCTTTGCTCTTTGCAGTATCTCCTCTGCCTCCCCTTCTTCCTCATTTTCACTGTGATTTCCCCCTGTCTCTTTGCTCCTTCTAATTTTTCCTTTAATTGGGTTTTCAACTGATATCTCCACGTCTTCCCATCCTATCCAGTCGGCATAGCAGTCCGTTAAGGTTGGATACACTCCCACTTGTTCCCTGCCCACCACTGGCTCGTTGTAGTTGGGTGGTGGACAGTAGATTGGCGGTGGTCTTTCTACTTCTTTCTCCTCTCTACGTCGCTCTTCTTCCTTCTTTATCGCTCGCTTCACCGCTTCTTCCGCTTCTTTGACCTTCTTTCCTTCTCTCATGAACCATTCCAGAATCTCTAACCGCCTATACTTCTTTCCTCTGGATTTATCATCATCTTTGCTTGGCTTCCAGTGTCTCAGCATTTCTCTCACCTCTGAGCAGGCCTTTTCATCAAATGTTCCTTCCACCGGCCACTGCCATGTCCCCTGAGTCCTGTCATGCCATTTTCTCATACACTTCCTGACATACTTCTCGTCAGGTTTGTGTTGCGCTATTATAATGTCAACTGGTGTAGGCTGTCTTCTCCCTTCACTCATGATGCACCCCTGTTGTGCCCTGTATGCACTACTTCTCTCTCCTGGATTCCTGTTGCCTTCTGACCACGTCAGTGCGACGCTGATTCGTTTCACTGTCAAGCTCGGCCTTACTGGATTCTTTCTTATCTTCTCACCGAGCGCATTGATCTTATCAATCAGCACCGACGTTGCAAAACCTCTTTCCCAGTGTACGAGTCGCGGTTCTACTGTCACTGTTGCTGTCAATCCCGAACAATAATTGTACTGGCCTGGTCTGGGCTGGAATAACTCTGCCAGGGGTTCGTCGTCTTCCTTATATGGGTCACTGATGAAATCAAATATTGGGATGGCTACACTGCTGGGCTCAGGAGCGTCAACTAGTGCTCTCAATATAGGACTCAACAACTTGGGACGCCAAATCTTCCTCAAGGCTTCGTACCAGTCTACGTCAGGGAACGTTCTTTGTAGGGTGTACAGTCCGTCAAACTTTGTCAGGGCCCACAATTTATCTCTAATCAAATCTTCTGGCTGCCAGTGCTCTACTCCATCTCTATCTTTGTATGTCCGCTCATCCCAAAAGTGTGTGCGTATTCCCCTTGTTTCTATCTCCAAGTCTTGGCGAAAGGCCATACAGCTGAAGAAAACAGTAGTGCGCATGCAGTATATGGTATCAATATAATAGCTCAATACTTCAATAAGGGTAATGTTGTATTATCTGGGTCACACTTTTTACAATTCACTGAGTGGCCCAATAGTATGCAGACCCAAGTTTTAGGTGGATTTTTCCTAAGTATTCTCTTTTGCTGATTGCACAATATCCCTCCCTCGCTAAGCCTGCTTTCAGCCGCTTTTGATTTCGTTCCAAGTCCACAAACCGTGTCTCTAGCCGTTGAACTCCTCAGCCTATTCATATGTACAACTCTTTTCCCTCACTTATTCTGTATGAAATTCCTCCTTCTAGGGGGATGTCTCCGCTCTTACTCACTCTTTCTTGGCACAATGCCCCCGCACACACACACACACACACCTCTCCACTACTTCAGAAAGCACTCAATCTTTTTAGACACACACACACTTGTTCTTTTTAATTCTTCATCATCACCTGAGGATCTACTGTTAAACTTCCTGCAATGAAACACTTCCACAACCTACGATCCTGCCCCAACTTCCACAAGCTAATCCAAACTTCTGTGTATTGAGGACCTCTTGGGGTCATAGGCCACATTAAATTGACCCTAACCAGGAGCTTCCCTGCTTCCCTCCTCAACAACTCTAGTGCCGCCTCCGCGAACTCCCTTTCAAACCTATTTGGAAACCTATAGCCAATTCGCTTGAATGGTAGTGGACTGCTAAGACTTAGCTCTAATCCGCGAGTTTTTGCTCTTTCTGTGATAATATTGGGAACTTCCTCACTTAGTTCCTCCGGAACGGTAAAGTAAGCACTCACACGGTGTCGCCCCGTGTAGGCGGATACAAACACTTCCACCATTCAGGACTACTAGTGTCCTTCGATGTGCTACATCTTCACATGGACCCCATGGATGTCAAACCACACTTTCACGTCAGTAGAGGGTGGAACAATTATATGCGCGACAGATACACGTATTCATCCAATTTAATAAGTGCACAACAAATTGTGATGAAACATTAGCTCACCCTTGGCACTAGGTCCTCACTTACGGTATGTGGACGCCCGCTTCACTATAAGATTTATTCTAAAGACTATTCTGGTCCACACCATCACTACCCTTACTTTTCCTTCATTTCTCACGTAGTGTACCTCCAAAACATATATATCAAACCTTAGTATGATTACATCCATGCACGGTGATTCCTTTACTCTCACAAAGATTTCTGCCTTATTTTCCCACTCTGTTGCAGTTTCTTTTCAACTTCAGCCCTATCATCCCCACCTGTTTCATATATCACACTCCATATCAATGTGCATGCATGTACACACTGGTTTTCCTATAATCTCACAGTAATAGTGTTAGTAGACAAAAGGTTAATACAGTGCTATTTACAATGCGCACATCTAATCACCATTTATTTTCCTCATGCACTCACACTCACACAGCCCCTCGCACTCAACACACCCACACACTGCAAGCAATACAATCAGGACAGACAACAGACAAAGGCCGACAGCGGGCCTCTCCTTATTTCTTTGTTTTTCTTTATTTTCCTACCGCCTGGATCCAGGACTTTTCTCTTCAGCGCTTTTTCTCTTTATATTCTCTTTATCTCTTATTTCTCTTACACCTAGATCCGGGATTTTTTCACTATATTTCTCTTTTCTTCTCTTATTTTCCTTTCACTACCACCCGGATCCAGGAATTTTACTCTTCTCTTTTATCACCTGCTACTTGACACTTATTTTTCTTTTTCCAGTGACGGTGTTCACGTTCACAGAACTTACTATTCTGCTACTAAACACTCCGTTTGCGTCCAAATAAGGTCTTTTTCACAGGAATTTCTCTCATACCACCTGGAACCCACCAGGACTTTCGATCATACAGGCCTTTACACATTCATACATCTGGCATCATCTAGTCTTTTCAATACAAAACATGCAGTTTATCATGTCACTCTATGTGGTTTTAACTTACACTCACTCTGCCTCTCTACCTCAATAGGTTGGAGCAGAGCTGATCCGACCCTGGGCCGAGCGCCTCCGCCTCCCCAGACCACACACAACTAATGCAGAAATTTGGTTAAACAGGCTTCTGCCTTACCTCTGTCCTAGTGGGATCCCGTGTCTGGTCCGTGGGCGGTGGCCGCAGCCTCAGGTCCCGGGTCTGGGGCTCTGCTGTTCTCTCTGTGCCAATCTCGTTTTCTTTGATATCACGTCGGGGTCACCAAAACAATGTGGAATAAAAATTCTACTGTACTCACTACTAAAATCTGACTCCAGCTCCACACTGACCCGACAGCTCAGTCTAAGTGAGACTCATAGTTAGTAAGGCCTCAAAACTAAATAAGCCAATCAAGCAGACTAGATGAATGCAGATAAGAGATTTTATTTTGTAATCAGCGCTGACACAAGAATTGAGATGCTCACGCATGAACGTCCCCAACAACCTCTCTCCGGGGAACTCCAACTACGGCCTTTATATACATTTCCCTTATCTTCCCAATGCAACACGTCACTGGTTCTTTGCCTAGACAATACCACCCATCTTTCTTTTTTTAGACCTTTTAGATTCTTTTTTACACCATTATCTTTGAATTTACAACTTTTCGAATACCATTATAATTAAACTTTCCTGAATCATTATATTAAAAATTGGGCGTTTCCGCCCCCACCAGTGAGATTGTCTTTGGCCTCACTCTCGCCAATACCTCATTTTTCTTCAGGAGACAGCATGGGTAAGTTCTCAGTTCTTCAGGGGCCAACACCCTTTCTTTTATTACACTCTACACTTCACAGCTTTTCTGATTTATCCGCTGTCTTCTACGTATGTTTTCTAGATATTTCGCCTGGTACCACCATTGCCATCCAACACACGCTGCGTTTACTTCATGATGAGATCACTACCGCTCAAGGTACCAGTGGAGCGAAGATTGACCATAATAATCTAGGGTGCATCTCTGCCATTGATTGGTCCAAGTTTGGAAAGCCTGGTACCGCAGAGAAGGCCTGCCAGACTGACATCATTGATACAACTATTTGTTCTTCAAAGCCCTTGCAGCCTGTGTGCAAGGCCCATGACAGGCCAACATGCCGTGTTAAACCTTATATTGTTCTTAAGCTCAAACGACCTAACGAATAAACCTTACCTGAGAACTCATTCCTGCTGTCCCCCGATTATTTCACACTACATCAAACACACACCTCATACATATATCCTCATTTACAAAATTATCTCCCACATTATCAAGGGTTACAGTGTTACACACATGTACACATAAAACCACACACTAACAATTGCAGTTAAGTGTAAATTGTTATGCACATGTATTTGGACAAACTGTACAAATATTTAGATTTTTTCCTGTCTGCAATAGATTCTCTCATATTGCTAATTTATTACTTTTTTATACTTGTAGGTGCAGTGTGACCGGTGCAGTGTGACCAGTGCAGTGTGACCAGTGCAGTGTGACTGATGGGCAGTGTGACTGATGGGCAGTGTGACCAATGGACAGTGTGACTGATGGACAGTGTGACCGATGGGCAGTGTGACTGATGGACTGTGTGACTGATGGACTGTGTGAATGATGGACAGTGTGACTGATGGACAGTGTGACCAATGGACAGTGTGACTGATGGACTGTGTGACTGATGGACAGTGTGACCAATGGACAGTGTGACTGATGGACAGTGTGACTGATGGGCAGTGTGACTGATGGACAGTGTGACTGATGGGCAGTGTGACTGATGGGCAGTGTGACTGATGGACACATTTTCACGGTGCAAATTTTGATCCTAAGGATCAGTTTGATTTGACTGATTTCATTTGTACAAAGTGTTTGTGAAACACGTTTTCTTTTTCTTTTTGGTTAATCTACAACTAAATATTTTGGTACCAGTTGTACTTTTGTGTGGTCAGTTTGTCCAGTTCCACCACAAAATAACTTTTGGTTCATTTATTCGGTCTCTATTCTCACTTCACAGTGGGGGGCCATGCATTTCACACCTAGGCCTTCACTGGTGTCCTTCCTGAATTATTCCACCTCTATACCATCATTACGCCACCATGAAGGTCGCTAGGCCATTTTCTACTCAGCCCTCCTAAAATTCTGTGATTCTCCATAAACTCTACACAAATTGGTGATCTCCTCAGTCCCCTTTAAACTTCATATGGAAACAGCAGCAGACTTCGGCTCTTCCCTGACTTTCATCGTGTTCTTCAATCTGCAGACCGTGACATCACAGAGTGAGGATCAGAGGACGTGTGTGTGTGTCTGTGTGTGAGTGTGTGTGTGTGAGTGTGTGTGTGTCTGTGTCTAAGTGTGAAATCAGGAAGTATTGTTTAATACTCAAATGTTATACACATCTATGCAATACAGTGGAATGCTGCAATACGTTTACCATCCTACCCAGTTAGTCAAACCTTTATTTTATTTATTTATTTGTTTATTTATTTATTTTTTACTATTATACCCTCAAATGAAAATTCTAGAATCGCCCCTGGACGCCACGGCAATAGATACTAATCTCCCATTAAATAACAAAGTAAAAAAGAAATTAGTCTACAGTATTTCACACCTCAAAAGGAATAGTCCATTTTATTACAGTTACTTTTTTCAAAAAAGACATTCTAGATGAATTATGCAGCAAACTGCAATCTCCAGAGGACGCAGCATCCGAAATGAGACGCAGTGAATATAGAAACAATGTTTATGGGCGGGTCGCTGCCTCTGACTACTCCAACTATCCAATCAAAAGACGGGAAATTGCTGATGTAATTGTATGCCTGCTGGATGGCCCCAGTGATGCCAACTCGAAATCTGATTGGTTAAGGTAACAATTTCATTAACACTTATTTTAAGCAATGGGCGCCTGCACTATTGATTCTGAAGGCCTTAAGGCAGATTTCTTTCACCCTGGCAACACATGATGTCATCCACTAGCTGAAATATGATTGGATAAATACTCTTATCATAAATATACACTACTGGAAGCAGCACAACCGAGAGAAACGCTATGAAATGTAGATAATAGACTATTGGGAATAATTTAATACACATTCATGAAAAAATATATTAAATATATTAAAATGCAAGTCAGTGATTCAGATCACTGCTGTTTAGTCCAGCAGAGAAGGACTTACTGACCCTGACGGTCCACCACTGTCACTTCACCCCATAAAACTGTGCTACCCTGACGTGGGGTAGGATTTCTTTATGTAGTGCACTTCAGTTCAAAACTCCCCGTTTATATGGCTAGGATTTTCTGATAAAGTAGGAAAAACCGATGGTTCTAACTATCATTTTGCGCTCCGGTAGGAAAATCTGATAATGTAGGATAAACTGTTAGAACACCGGACATCCTCTCCCCCCACCCCCAAGTGTACATCGTCACACTAGCAGACAAACACTGCACACGGCAATGGCCGTGTTCCAATTACACCACCATGGTGTTTAAAGTGCACTACACACTGTATATAAGGAAACCATTTACTGCACTATTTAGGGCACTTGCATATAGGGTAGGAAGATATTTCAGATTCAGCCATTGAAAGAGACTGACGCACTCAATTCTCGAAAGTGAAAGTATGGAGACTGTTCAGGTTGCCAGTTACGTATTATTCAGGATCTAGTAATAAAATCTAGTAATGCGTTTTTATTTGGTTTGTTTTTTTTTTTTTTTAAAAAAAAAGGAGAGAGAAATGTTTAATCTTTATGATAATAATGCCGGGAGAATATATAAACTTGACAAGGGAACAAAAAACAAGCTACTTTTTTAGAGATGAGGAAAAGACCAGGAAAATGGATGGATAAATAAATACACGTCGTTAATTGATAAGCTCATTGTGAAATGGCTAGAAAGACTAATTGGAAGGATAATTAGCTAGGGAAACGGGTGAAACATGGGAGATGATCCAGTGAAGACTGAGAGTGAGGAAAAGTGATGATGGAATGAATAAAATGATGGAATGAAGATCAGCAGTTTGCAGATATAAACTAAAGGCTTGCCACAAGAGGCAAAAATTACAAAAAGTAATGCTTTCTTAAACTGTGGATGGCCATGGTTGTGTCACTGTCAGTATCAGTGCAGACACTGCATTGTTCTTTGTGCTTCTGTTTTCATGCAATTGACAAGAACACCATTTTAGAGGGAGGTTTAGTGTTTTGTATGAATTCAACAGTGTGTAACTGAATATCACACGAGACGAAGGAGAAACTGTGATTTTTTTTTGACACGCATCACATGTGTCCTCTTTATTGCCATACCTCCAAGTTTAGTCAACTACAGCAGTTTCTTATGTTACCAAAAGTCACATGAATAAATTCTTTAAAAAAGAATGATCTCCTTTTCTTTTTTTTAGTTGCTGTATGTGGGCACAAGTCCTTTTTCAACTGCAATTTGTTGCCCGCCTGTGCATTCCTTCCTGTGGGATAGTTTAAAGCAGACTTTCTTTATGGGAGTTTTGATGTAACTGGCAACCCACTTCCTCTTCGCACCAACGTGCCCTGGCAGGGTAAGTAAAGAGAAAAGGGCGTTTGTATTCTTTATTTTAGCGATGTACTGAAATACTGCCTTATGTGCTGTTTTCTACCGTACAAAGAGATTGTATTCAGGACAGAAGCTGTAACCTGGAAAGTTAAAATAAATAGATTAAAGATGGTTAGCGTGACATTGCCAGATCTTGTTTAGGCCCAGGGGCGTCGCTGGGGCTATTCATTCGGGGCTTTTTGCCCCCGGAGTGTAGAGGAATTAAGTAAATGTTGTTCGGTTTAGTTGAGCACTGTTGCCGTTTACTGTACGGGATTTTGACCGACATCTCTCCACACACACCCACACACACACACACACACACACACACACACACACACACACACAGAGGCCAAAATACCGCGAGAGTGTGCGCTGGAATATGGGCTAGAACTGCTCTCGCGATACTTTAATGTCCTACAACTTTAATGTTCACACCACGTGACTAAAATACCTTACAGCCCTTGACCAGGAGAGCAATAAAAATATCAGAAAACACAACAATCTTATTATTCAGATAAAAGTCTAACTAATAATATTTAATGTAAACACAGTTGATAAAAGTCGGCTAACAAATGTATGTTGTGTCACAAAGGAGACCCACTGTCTCTGATTCTGAAAACCCCTGACATATAGGACCCTTTAGAATATTATTCCATACCCAATATGTACAAAAGCCTTAAATTAAATAATCCTAAAGATAGATCTAAATGAAATATAAACTGTTAAAGCACTAAGACATTACAGTCTGAACATCATGATTTCTATTATTCCACTAATGCAGTATTTAAGTTAAAATACAGACATGACTTAGGTGAACAATGGACCAGAACAGACTCCATCATTCAGCTGTTCTGTCTGTTGATAAAGGAATTCTCAGCACTAGAAATACTAGTATGGTAACTGACCGTTTTACTCAAGTCCAGTCTCTGAGATACTCTCTGATGATTCCACCCTCAAAGAAATAGGATAGAAAAGTCACCAAGAGCATGAAGTAGACAAGATACAAGCAGCAGGAGAGATGAGGGAATGAGAGATGAGAGAACAATAAGAGAAGAGAAGAGAAAAGAAGAGAGGCAAAAAAGAAGAAAGAATAATACATACAGTAGTGGCAGCATAAATGAGGAATAAGAGGTGTATAATATAGATTATTGTAAAATAATAATAATAATAAAGGATCTATAATATTTTATGGCATACCTGTGAGAGAGAAAATGTAATGAATTAATGAACTCAGTTGTCAGTTGCAGGACTCTGAAATGATGGGAGGAGTCAGAAAAAAGATTGAATGAAATTTTATGGTGTTGCATAGTATTTGTGTTTATTATTAAACAATATTACATGAAAATGCCCTTACAAAACGTGTTATTCTTGCTTACCCCCTGTCCCTAATTGCCCCCTGATGTTTTGGCCTCGGCCCCTGATGTTTGCAAATCCTAGAAACGCCCCTGGAACTACGTAACTGATTGTAGTTCAGATGAATTAAATTAAATAATGAATCTTTTAATTGTACACACACTTGATTTGGCTGGAGATCTGTATGTGTTTACATCTAAATCATTTAAATTAGCTTCAGCTGGGAATGTTTAGATTTTTAACATGTCTCTGTCATTAATGCATGTTTACCTCAAATCACATCCATTTATTGTTTATACTGAGTTCCTTGATCAAAAACTCCCTAATGGTCATGAAAATAAAACCTAAAAATAACCATTAGAGAACGTTCCTAGAAGGTTATTATTTGGTTTTGAAAAAATAATCAAAGGGGAATCCTGTGCTAATGTTAGGAGAAGGTTCTGTGTTTGCTGGCTCTCCTGTTTGGGGAATAAGTTGCTCCCCATTTCAACAAGCAGGGAATTATCAGCCCTAGGAGAAGTAGTGTTACTAATAGAACAATGTAGAGAGTGTCTAAAATCTTTTCCCACTACACTCTTACAGACTGACATAAATACACCTATTTTTAATGATTTATTTTCAGCAGTCAATCCATCATTGATAAACAAACCAGAACCACAGAGAGAGAGAGAGAGAGAGAGAGAGTGTGTGTGTGTGTGTGTGTGTGTGTGCGCGTGCGTGCTTCTGTGCGCGTGCGCGGCTGCGTCACTGCCCCTCCCCCTCTGCAGAATAAACCGTTAGACGGAAGTGAAACTCAGCTGCTCCATTTTGTTCCGAGATGAAAATAAAATATTCCAGGAGTAAAAGCTAAAGCTCTGATATATAAACGCTCTAAATGAAGACGTTTAGAGTTAATATGAGGAGTTTTGTTGGTTTGTACTGAAGTTTTTAATGTACACAGGTTGTTTTATGACTTGATATCGTGTGTATAGTGTTTGATTTAACACACCGATGTTGGAGTGAAGTAAACGTGTGTCCTGCTGTAATCTGGAGAAGGAGACATGACCTCCAACATGAGTGTGTCTGGAAAACAGGACTTAAAGAAAGACGAGAGGTCAGTAACTTTTACATTCACCAGCAATAAATACACACCGTCTCATGGGAACAGATCTGTATCTCTAAACACTCACTAGTTAACACAGGAACTAAACTTTGGTTTAAGGGGTTTAATAGCAGTGAATAGATCACTGATCTGATCTAAGAACAGTTTAGAGAAATCATTCAGTGAGAGAAGAGTAAAAAGGACTGTGTAATGTGGAGCAGAAGAGCAGCATAGCTTTGAGTCAGTGAACTCGACAGGCTTTAAGACCCAGCGGAGTCAGTTCTCTGTGATTGGGACTCCTGACCTCAGTGTAATTCCTGAGGTATGAGGCGTGTCTCCTGTTTGAAGAAGTGTGCAGACTGGAGCTGAATTAAAAAGATGGAATTATTGGTGTTTAATGATCAACACAGTGTTTAACAGTGCTGAGACAGCAGAGGATTAATTATTGCTGATATTTCTGTTGGAATTCTAGAATGATGGAGGGAAAGAGATCAGACTCACCAGAACCCAGCTGTGTGTCCATGAAGAGTGACTGGTCAATGGATCATCCAATTCACTTCAGAGACAGAGACAGTTCTACTGATGTGAGGTCAGTATAGTGAGGTGTTTTACAGCAGTGTTCCACCTGATCAAACTCACTGGTCTCATTATGAAGCCCTTCATGAGCTTTATCAGGTGTTGAAGCAGTAAAACACTAAACTGTGCAGTGCTGCAGCTCTCGGTCCGGCAGTGAGGACAACTGCTTTAAGAGGTCAGTTCAGCCTGCAGTCCCTGAGCTGGAGGGTCTGTGGTGCTACAGAAGAACATTTACACCTGGGATATTAATGACAATATAAATCATTTTATTCATTAATTCAATCATTTGTTTCTAAACATGTTAGTGTCAGTGATGAAATCCTGAAATCAGTGTATTGTGTTAAGAGGATAGTGTTAAATATCTGTCTCTGTATTTATTACTGTGATTTCTGCAGCTATGAATACATATAGTCCATATTACATGATGTGTTTTATTTGTTCACAGACCACAAAAGAAGAAATCAAACATCAGCAGAAATCAGCTGGACTCCATATTCAAGGTGTGTGTGTGTGTGTGTGTGTGTGTGTGTTTTATAGTGTGTAATGTGTGTGTTGTCATACCTTGTCATTTCTTGATGTCCAGTAGAATTATGGGTAATCACTTGTATGAATAATTAGAAATTCAGTTGTAACTAAAGGCAAGAGGAAGAGACTTTTATTATTTTCATAATCAAAATCATTAACAAAGCACCATTCACTGTGTAAGATTCTAATATTTAGATCTGTTCCTGTGTGTTTCTGACCAGGAGCTGGAACACAAAGTCATCACTCTGATAAAGAATGAGCTGAAGAGGTTTAGGAAGCTCCTGAGTCCAGATTACCCAGCATGCACTGAGAGGGAGGTGGAGGATGAGGAGGATCTGCACAGTGTCAGAGAGGGAGCTCTGAAGATCACACTGCACTTCCTGAAGAACATGAAGCACACAGATCTCGCTAACACACTGCAGAACAGTAAGAGCTCTGAGCCATGGCTTTATTCCATCAGGTTCACTTTAGAGAGAGGAAATAGTTTTAGATATGAAGACTTTTAGTTTGAACTTTGATTTTAGTATCATGTACATCTGCTGCTTTTCTGTTCTGTTCATGGTCCAGCTTGTGGTCACTCTGTACAATGGTCCTGTTCCTTCAATAATATTTAGTAGATGAATCAGGAATGAACAGCAGCATTTGAAATAATTTTACATTTTATATAGTGCTCAGTGATTCTGCATTAAAACATGTTATTACTGTTTATTAGAACTCGTGTATCAGACAAAGCTGAAATCCAACCTGAGAGACAAGTTTAAAAGAATTAATGAAGGAATCTCACAGCATGGAAGATCAGCACTTCTGAATGAGATCTACACAGAGCTCTACATCACAGAGGGTTGGAGTGGAGACGTCAATAATGAACATGAGGTGAGACAGATTGAGACAGCGTCCAGGAGACCAGCAACACAGGAGACACCCATCAACTGTAATGACCTCTTTAAGGACAAGTCCATCAGAACTGTGCTGACTAAAGGAGTTGCTGGAATTGGAAAAACAGTCTCTGTGCAGAAGTTCATTCTGGACTGGACTGAAGGAAAATCAAATCAGGACATCACCTTCATGTTTCCACTTCCCTTTAGAGAGCTGAATCTGATGAAGGAGAAAAATCTCAGTCTGATGAATCTTCTTCATCACTTTTCCCCAGAAATAAGAGAACTAGAATCAATAGACTGTGACTCCTACAAAGTGGTGTTGATCTTTGATGGTCTGGATGAGTGTCGACTTCCTCTAAATTTCCAGAAGAATGAGAGATTGTGTGATGTGACAGAGTCAGCCTCAGTGGATGTTCTGCTGACGAACCTCATCAAGAGGAATCTGCTTCCCTCTGCTCTTCTCTGGATAACCTCTCGACCAGGAGCAGCCAATCAGATCCCTCCTGAGTGTGTAGACCAGGTAACAGAGGTACGAGGGTTTAATGATCCTCAGAAAGAGGAGTACTTCAGGAAGAGGATCAGTGATCAGAGCCTGGCCAATAAAATCATCAGACACATGAAGTCTTCAAGAAGCCTCTACATCATGTGCCACATCCCAGTCTTCTGCTGGATCTCAGCCACTGTTCTAGAGAGAATGTTGGGTGAAGCAGAGAGTGGAGAGATCCCCAAGACTCTGACTCAAATGTTTACACACTTCCTGATCTTTCAGATCAAACACAAGGATGAAAAGTACCTTCAGAAACATGACCCTGATCCTCAGCAGACCAGAGAGAGTATCCTGGCACTGGGAAAACTGGCTTTCCAGCAGCTGGAGAAAGGAAACCTGATCTTCTATGAGGAAGACCTGAGAGAGTGTGGCATTGATGTCAGAGAAGTGTCAGTGTACTCAGGAGTGTGTACCCAGATCTTCAGAGAGGAGTTTGGGCTTCACCTGGGGAAGGTGTTCAGCTTTGTACATCTGAGTGTTCAGGAGTTTCTGGCTGCTTTATACGTGTTTTTCTGCTTTAAATTTAGAAAGACAAATGTGCTTGTGGAGCAAAGCACTGGACTTTTTAATTTCTTCAGAAATCCAAACATGTCTGATCTCCTCAGGAGTGCAGTGGACAAGGCCTTACAGAGTGAGAATGGACACCTGGACCTGTTCCTCCGCTTCCTTCTGGGTCTCTCACTGGAGTCCAATCAGACTCTCTTACGAGACTTAATGCCACAGACAGGAAGTAGTTCTCACAGTAAACAGGAAACAGTGGAGTACATCAAGGAGAAGATCAGGGAGAATCCAACTCCAGAGAAATCCATCAATCTGTTCCACTGTCTGAATGAACTGAATGATCATTCTCTAGTGCAGGAAGTACAGACTTATGTGAACAGAAAAAAATACTTTTGTCTCAGTGGATCCAGTCTCTCTCCTGCTCAGTGGTCAGCTCTGGTGTTTGTGTTACTGACCTCAGAACAGGAGCTGGATGTGTTTGATTTGAGTAAATATGATCGATCGGAGGATTGTCTTCTGAGACTGCTGCCAGTGGTCAAAGCCTCCAGAAAAGCTGTGTGAGTATTTTTATTTATAAATGTATTACTGCATGGTTTGTTATTTTAATGTAACACTGAACTGCACTGTTTGGATTAATGCTTGTTAATAGTTCCTCTAATCCTCTTTAAACAAACCTCTGGTACTTTTACAGAAGATTGTTTCACTTTTTACACTAACACGTCATGTCTGCACTGAGGGCTGGGCCATATGGACAAAATCTTATGGATCAGGATATGAATCATTTTATATCTTTTATAGATGAATCATGATATATTAAGTTTTCTCTAAAATTTATATAAAAATCTGTACTTAATAACTGCATGCATTTAAGAACTAAACACATTTCTGAAGTAAACAGCAGTGAAAGACACTTTTTCTTTTCTCTGTTTATTCTGAAAGTGACATTGAACAGAACTCTCACAAATGGGAACAAGAAAAACATCAAGCTGTCAAAATGGGATCAATATGAATAGAAAATATAAAAAGTAAATATTAAACACTCTGTTCACCTTCAAGTACCTGTTTAGGTTCAAGTTCCTCATCTTTTGTTCTGTGACACAGTGTTGTGGAGAGATTCACTCTGTCATGCTTTTATTTCTTCCAATTTTTCACATTTTCTTCCTAATTTAATCACGGCTGATTCCCACCATCTAACTGGGAACAAAATACTGAACTGGACCATACTGGAAAGAGTCGAGTTGGATTTTCTTTAAATAGTATAAACTAGTAACAGGGCCATTTGGAACAAATAGTGCATTTTTATTACATTTCCTTTCTTATACTCTTTATTTAAAAGAATCATTGTTTATTTAAGAAAGAGATTCTTATTTTTTGCACATCTATATTTTCCAAAGTCCATTCTAATAAATAAAACACTATAAATCTATATTGCTAATAAAATTATTTTCTTGAGTGTAATTTTGAAAGAATAAAATTGCCCAGCCCTTATCACCTTCTGAGACAAGACGACAAAAACCAACTCTATCTTTTCACACTGTTCCTGTAAATTAACACACTTGCTGTAACTGACCAGTTCCATATGTATGACCACACACAGGCTCCCATGACTGGCTTTACCTTGTTTAATTACCTGGTTTAGTTTGAACAAATCAACCTTTTTCTTTAGTTTGGATCTGTTTGGACGTATGTGAAGACTCCACCTGTACTCGGGTCCACACCAAACACCTGAACCAGTGTGTGTGTAAAATCAGAGGTCTCCAGGTGACAGATTTGTACCTGTACGAGCACAGAGAACAACACACACCAACTGTTTTACCGTCTCTGTGAAATTCAGCATATAACTCAGTGTAAAGTACGACTAGTATTGGCATGTTATTAACTGCTAGTGTACAGCTCTATAATTCTTTATTTTCTGTAATAAAATGCACTGGATCTGCAGTGTTGGGTGTAGAAACTTGAACACAGATCAGAGTGTAGTGTTTGTAGGCTGCTCGCTCTCACCTGTGTGTGTTATGTACATGACCTAATGGTCTTATAATAAATTGTAGCTGAGAGATTGTGGAGTTCAGAAAGACGTCCCTGCTCCTGTAAATGTCCTGATGTGGTGTCCTGTCCTCTGATTTCTGTGTGTGAGAGAAACACACTCACATTTCTGTTACAGCTTCAACTTTAGCTGGATTATGGCTGTGTGTGTGTTTGAGATCAGTGTTCTGATATTTCATTATTTCTCTTCCAGTCTGTTTCAGTGTAATCTGACAGAGGAAAGCTGTAGAGCTCTGTCCTCAGTTCTCAGCTCAAACTCCTCCAGTCTGAGAGAACTGAACCTGAGTTACAATAAACTGCAGGATTCAGGAGTGAAGCTGCTCTCTGCTGGACTGAAGAATCCACACTGTACACTGGAGATACTGAGGTACACACACACATACACACACACACACGCACACACACACACACACACACACATATATACTGTACATACACACACACACACACACACACAGGTCATATAATATTTACACACACACACAC